>NC_065598.1:109567362-109870393 GCF_024542745.1 Macaca thibetana thibetana
TGGGAGGTTAAGGAAAGGAAGGTCACAAGAGGGACTTCTGTGTTTCTATTTAACTGGATGAATCAATTGTTATTATTATTATTATTTTAAATTGACAAATAATAATTGTATATATTTATAATGTTCAATCTGATGTTTGGAAACATGAATCCATTGTAGAATGCTAAATGAAGATAATCAACACTTATTGTAATCGATAAGTATGTTACATTATATACCTATTTTTTTGTGATGAAAACACTTAAAGTGTACTCTGAGCAATTTTGAAGTATATAATACATTGGTATTAACTGTAGTAACCCAGTTGTACACAATGTATTATATATTTACAAGTAACCAAGTTGTATACTTGGTTACTACATACTTGGTTACTACAGTTAATAACAATGTATTATATACAGACCTCTTGAACTTATTCCTGTCAAACAGAAATTTTGTATCCTTTGACCAACATTTTTTCAATCCTCCCCACACACATAACACACAGCCCCTGGCAACCATCATTCTACTCTCTGTTTCCATGAGTACAACTTTTTCAGATTCCACATAGAAGTGAGAACACATGATATTTGTCTTTCTGTGTCTGGCTTATTTCACTTTCCATAACGGCCCCCAGTTTCATCCATGTTGCCACAAATGACAGGATTTCATTCTTTTTTTTTTTTTGAGGCGGAGTCTTCACTCTGTTGCCCAGGCTGGAGTGCAGTGGCACGATCTTGGCTCACTGAAAACCTCCACCTCCCAGGTTCGCACCATTCTCCTGCCTCAGCCTCCCGAGTAGCTGGGACTACAGGCACCCGCCACCGCGCCCGGCTAATTTTTTGTATTTTTAGTAGAGACGGGGTTTCAGGATTTCATTCTTTATTATGGCTGAATACTATTCCATTGTGTCTATATACCACATTTTCTTTATCCGTTCATTCACTGACAGACAGACACTTAGGTTGATTCCATATCTTTGCTATTGTGAATAGTGGTGCTGCAGTGAACATGGGAGCACAGGTGTCTCACGGAGATACTTTATTTCCTTTGGATACATACTGTGTAGTGGGACTGCTAGGTCATATGCTAGTTCTATTTTTAAGTTTTTAAGGACCCTCCATACTTTTTTCCATAATGGCTGTGCTAATTTACATTCCCATCAACAGTGTACTATAGCACAATCTTTACAGCCTCTGATAGCAGCTTGCTAGTTTCACCCCTCCCAATCATTAAGCCAATGCCAGATAATTTAGATAATACGATTTTGCAACATCTACTTCTATGTATCTAATTCTTGTTTCAGTCGGATAAAGTAGGTTATGCTGAAGTAACATCATCAAAATGTTACCAGTTTAACACAACAAAAGTATATTCTTCACTCATTGGAAGTGCCTTAGGTCCAGGTGAGTCCCTAGGGAAACTGTGCTGTTTAGAGTGGCACAGTACGCCTGATTGCTTTAATCCTGTGACACCTTATTAACACATGTTCCCATTATATATGGGATCTGGGAAGAGAGAGCATGGAGAATTGTACACAGGCCCTTAAATGCTGCTTAACAAAAGTGACACCTCTGATTACAATTTATTGGCCAAAACAAATCATGTCTGTATCCTTACATTTGAGAAGAAATGTGTTTGAAAGTAGAAGAGAACCAAAAATCTTTAAAACACTAGCAATTGTCTGTCACATAATACAATGTACAAGACAGTCCTAATGATGTGATTAGACATCAGCTAAAAGCTGTGAATGAAAACCCGTGTCCTTGCAGGCTTATACAATACAAAAGTTACTAGACTGACTTCAGTGTCTCTTTCATTTACTACCTTGGAACTTATGAGGAAAGTAGTGAGAAACATACATAGCTAAGGTTATATAAGGGAGGTAGGGTTGTTTCCAGGATAGGAGGGAGGTAAAGGAACTAGACTACACTAGAGTAAAGGAAGATGGGTGGTTACGTGTGTGTATAAAACTGGCACTATGAATAAAACAATTTAAATATCTGCCCTCATCAAGCTTACATTCCAATGGGAAGTTTATATGTTTATTTTTAGGTCCAGGGAGCCACAGAGACAAGCTTTGTTTTTTTTTTTGTTTTGTTTTGTTTTGTATTGTTTTGTTTTGTTTTTTCAAGAAGAAAGTAGTTTTGAGAGAATACAAAGAGGCCTGATTTGGGGACCTGTCATGCGCGTCTGTGTGAAGAGACCACCAGACAGGCTTTGTGTGAGCAATAAAGCGTTTTAGTCACCTGGGTGCAGGCCGGCAGAGTCCGAAAAGAGAGTCAGCAAAGGGAGATAAGGGTGTGGCCGTTTTATAGGATTTGGGTAGGTAAAGGGAAATTACAGTCAAAGGGGGATTGTTCTCTGGTGGGCAGGAGTGGGGGTCACAAGGTGCTCAGTGGGGGAGCTTTTTGAGCCAGGATGAGCCAGGAAAAGGACTTTCACAAGGTAATGTCATCACTTAAGGCAAGGACCGGCCATTTTCACTTCTTCTGTGGTGGAATGTCATCAGTTCAGGCGGGGCAGGGCATTTTCACTTCTTTTGTGATTCTTCAGTTACTTCAGGACATCTGGGCATATACACTGCAAGTCACAGGGGATGCGATGGCTTGGCTTGGGCTCAGAGGCCTGACGGGACCCACTTGGAAAAGATCTTGCAGTGATCAGGAAAGCTCCTCTGTGGTCTGGGAGTAGTCGTGGGATTAGAGATTACTGCTTTAAAGTGACATTTGCATTTTTGTTTGTTTGTTTGTTGTTTTTTCAGACGGAGTCTCACTTTGTGACCCAGGCTGGAGTGCAGTGGTATGATCTCCTTGTCTCACTGCAACCTCCGCCTCCCAGGTTCAAGCAACTCTCTGCCTCAGGCTCCCGAGTAGCTGAGATTATAGGCGCCCGCCACCATGCCGGGCTAATTTTTTTGTATTTTTAGTAGAGGGGGGTTTCACCATCTTGGCCAGGTTGGTCTTGATCTCCTGAACCACCTCAGCCTCCCAAACTGCTGGGATTACAGGCATGAGCCACTGTGCCCGGCTGACATTTGCATTTTTTATCATGGTAGATAGGCATTTGCCTTTTGCGTTGCTATAAATGCTCCCAGAAGGTAGGGAAGCAGTACAGGACTGTGTGATATTATGTGCTACTGAGAAGTAATGAAGAACTTAGAGGACAATTGTGGGGAAAGAAGAATAGCAACCACACCATCACCCCTACAGACATTACACACCTTTATCAAAAAGTCAGCCTAATTCATGCTTTGTCTGCATACTTGCTGTTTGCTCTTGCCTGGAGTGACACCGTGTTCCCACCCCCACCCTAGCTTATTTGGGCACACATAATAATAAAATTATATATGTAAGGGCCTGGTGCAGTGACTCACACCTGTAATCCCAGCACTTTTGAAGGCCACGGCAGGTGGATTGCTTGAGGCCAGGAGTTTGAGGTCACTCTGGTCCACATGCAGAAACCCCATTTCTACTAAAAATACAAAAATTAGCTGGGCGTGGTGGCACATGCCTGTAGTCCCAACTACTCGGGAGCCTGAGGCATGACAATGCTTGAGCCTGGGATGCAGAGGTTGCAGTGAGCCGAGATCGTGACACTGCACTCAGGTCTGGGCAACAGAGCCAGACTGTCTCAAAAATAATAAATAAGGCTGGGCGTGGTGACTCACACCTGTAATCCCAACACTTTGGGAAGCTGAGATGGGCCGATCACTTGAGGTCAGGAGTTCGAGACCAGCTTGGCCAATGTGGTGAAACCCCATCTCTAGTAAAAATACAGAAAATTAGCCGGGCGTGGTGGTGCATGCCTATAGTCCCAGTAACTTGGGAGGCTGAGGTGGGAGAATTGATTGAACCCGGGAGGTGGAAGCTGCAGTGAGCCGAGATCATGCCGTTGCACTCAAGCCTGGGCCACAGACAGAGACTCAGTCTCAATAATAATAATAATAATGATAAATATATAATAAATAAAATAAAATTATACATGTAAATTTACTAGCAGAGTGCTTCACACATATTAGACTCTAAATTCTTTCCTTTTAAGACTGTATGAAGGGAGCAGATTCTGGATGTTATTCTCTCCCCTTGGGACAGCTAGACCCACTAGATAATTTGAAATACTTGGTGGAATTTAAAATTCACTACTTTTCATGGTTCTGTATACTAACCCAGGGCTTAAAATTTACAGAAATGAGATACTGTATTTGAAATACTCAAGTTCTTAGTACATACTAAGCATCCAATATCATTGTTAACTTATTCCCGTGTATAGAAGAATATTTTTGGAAGAGCACATCTTCAGTTTTGGAAAAACTTTAAAAATGCATTCTCAGGCCGGGCGCCGTGGCTCACGCCTGTAATCCCAGCACTTTGGGAGGCCGAGGCGGGCGGATCACAAGGTCAGGAGATCGAGACCACGGTGAAACCCCGTCTCTACTAAAAATACAAAAAATTAGCCGGGCGCGGTTGTGGGCGCCTGTAGTCCCAGCTACTCAGGAGGCTGAGGCAGGAGAATGGCGTGAACCCGGGAGGCGGAGCTTGCAGTGAGCCGAGATCGCGCCACTGCACTCCAGCCTGGGCGACAGAGCGAGACTCCGTCTCAAAAAAAAAAAAAAAAAAAAAAAAAAAAATGCATTCTCAGCTGGTCACAGTGGTTCACGCCTGTAATCCCAACACTTTGGGAGGATGAGGCGGGCAGATCATGAGGTCAGGAGATCGAGACCATCCTGGCTAACATGGTGAAACCCTGTCTCTACTAAAAATACAAAAAATTAGCCGGGCATGGTGGCAGGTGCCTGTAGTCCCAGCTACTTGGGAGGCTGAGGCAGGAGAATAGCTTCACCCCAAGAAGCGGAGGTTGCAGTAAGTGGAAACAGCATCACTGCACTCCACCTTGGGTGGCAGGGAGACCCCATCTCAAAAAAGAAAAAAAAAGAAAAAGAAAAGAAAAGAAAATGCATTCTCACACTTTTGTAAAACTCATAGCTGTTCCTCACCAAGTGATATGGTTTAGCTGTGTCCCCACCTAAATCTCAACTTGAATTATATCTCCCAGAATTCTCACAAGGTGGGCGGATCATGAGGTCAGGATTTCGAGACCAGCCTGGCCAACATGTTGAAACCCTGTCTCTACCAAAAATACAAAAATAAGCCGGGCATGGTGGCGTGCGACTGTAGTCCGAGCTACTCGGGAGGCTGAGGCAGGAGAATTGCTTGAACCCTGGAGGAGGTGGAGTTTGCGGTGAGGTGAGATCACGCCACTGCACTTTAACTTGGGTGACAGAGCAAGACTCCATCTCAAAAAAAAAAAAAAAAAAAAGAAGCCTAAGAAATCGTAAATAAATTCCCTCCCCATATACACAGAAATTTGCACATAAAAAACCCTCTACTTTCAGAATTTGTTAAAATTATATACAAAGATAAAATGGAAGTTGAGCTTTGATACTTGTTTTGTTTTAAAATCATACAATCCTGATAGCAGAAGTCAGTTTTTCAAAAGCCAGGATGTGTGCCAGAGGAATATAGGGGCTAAACAAATTCAGCTTTTTTTTTTTTTTTTGAGATGGAGTCTCGCTCTGTGCCCCAGGCTGGAGTGCAGTGGCGCCATCTCGGCTCACTGCAAGCTCTGCCCCCTGGGTTCACGCCATTCTCCTGCCTCAGCCTCCCGAGTAGCTGGGACTACAGGCGCCCGCCACCACGCCAGGCTAATTTTCTTATATTTTTAGTAGAGACGGGGTTTCACCGTGTTAGCCAGGATGGTCTCAATCTCCTGACCTCGTGATCCGCCCGCCTTCGCCTCCCAAAGTGCTGGGATTACAGGCGTGAGCCACCGTGCCCGGCCCCAAATTCAGCTTTGAGCACAATGATATCAAGCATAGCAGAAGGATCAGCAAGGGGCAGGGAAGGAATGTGGCTACCTTTCCCAGTGCCAGTCAGTATAGTGCTCTGCTGAGTCAAGTTATAAGAAAAGCAATAAAAGGAAGGAACGAAACAGAACGATTCAAGGAACAAATGACATGTCCACAATGGAGCCACTATGTAGCTTATATTGGAATGGTATACAAAAAATTGTAACAGAAATTGCTACAATAAAATCCATCACAGATACATCTGGACAGGTCTGGGCAAGTTTAAGAAGACAGGCAGTCCTTGTCTCAGGACCTAGCAGATGGTGTGAAGGAAATGGGTAGCGTGACAGGGCAACAAAGAAGCGCATAAAGGGGAGGAAAATACATGACTGTTGCCACAGAGAAACACTGGATATGCCATGGTGGTAAAGTTAGAAGCAAATTTTGCTATCCGAGTCTCTCTCTGTCTTTACACACATGCACCCAGCCATGCACATGTGCACACACACACATCACCACCACCATCACCTTTGAAAGAAATCCTGAGTATGTTCTGAGTGCCAAGAATACTGACAGAGTCAGATTGTCGTCTGATTAGATATGTGAGGTCACAAATCCCATTGTGAACTGCATTCCCATGTTCCTAACAGAAGGTAATTCAAGTATCTTCTGACCTGCTCACATTTACCAAGCTGGGTAAGAATGATGATGGTGAAGAGCAATTTGGGGAAAAAAAAATTATTAAGAGGGTGAAGTAAAGCTGTTCATCGTGTTTGTTACCTATCTATTAGTGATACAGTCCTTTTGACTCAAGAAGAATCCTGGAAAGCTTCAGAGGAGCCAATGTAAAGGTGAAAACAGGGAGAGTGGGAAGCCGGCTGAACTGACCTCAGTGAGTAGTGCTGAGTTCACAACGCAGCCAGAATAATAGAAAATAAGAGCAAGCAACTATTTTCACAACATCTATAACAATGTTGTTTAGATGCTAAATAACTCAAAAAGAAAGAAAATACAACTCAGACCAGAAGGAGTCTGGTATGAGTACGGTAGGCAAAATAATGACCCCTCAAAAATGTCCATGTCCTAATCCCTGGAACCTATGAATATGTCAGCTTACATTTGCAGATGTGATAAAGTTAAGGACTTTGAAATAGGGAAATTATTCTGGATGATCAAGGTAGGCTCAATGTAATTACCAAGGGCCTTAACAGTGGACAAGGGAGACAGAAGTGGTCAGAGTGATATGATGTGAAAAGGCTTTGACCTATCGTTGCTGGCATTGAAGAGGGAAGAAGGGCCCATGAGCCATGTCATGTGGGCTGGGCTCTAGAGCTCAAAAAGGAAAGAAATTGGTTCATTGTGAAGATTACATAGCATAGGTACCCTAGTCCACCACGCAAAAGATCTGACAGCTCACCACCTAGTTTGGCCAGGCAAAATCAAGAATGTCTGAATTCTATCTTACACACTAGCTAGCATCTTTACAACATGAAGCCTGAAGATCTATAATCATGAAGTCTTTGAGCAGGTATGTTGGAAGATGCTGTAAAAGGAATTCACATTTTCATAGGTTAAAAGTGGTGACCCCTAAGGCCTATTTTGTTTTTGATCAGCAGCAGCCATCTGGCCCCAGAGTATCCCTCAGTCTGCAGCTTTAGAAGTTGCAAAATGGATGATTATAACTTCGGGGAACAAGGAGTGAATTGTAGTTAGCACCTGGCTTTCCAATATAAATAAACTCTACGGGTCTGTGTTACCTTTCATAGGGCACAGATTGTTTATAATAGAATGTGACATATATGTTGTTAAACATTTTTATGTTTCATTCACTGTTGTTTCTCCAGAACCTAGGAGAGTTTCTGGCATACTGTAGCTATTCAATAACTATTTCTGGAATAAATAACTGAACACTAGAGATGACATAGATTTTACAGAAGGTAAATCAAGTATCTTCTGACCAGCATCAGCCAATCTTTTCTTTAATGTATTTACTAATTTGTAGATAAGGGAATTTCAGAGGACATAGTATACTGAAACAAATCAAGGTCTTTCACATGTGCGATTATTATTTTCCTGTAAACAAATATGGGCTGTAGCTGAATATGGGGAGGTAAAAAAACAAAACAAAACAGAACAAATATGGGCTAAATGCAAGAATATTCATGTAGATTAATTTCTGATTAAATAACTATATTGAAAGTTGCCTCATTATTTAATGAGCATCAATCTGGAGTGAAGTCCCCTTTGACCTGCAAGGCTCTATCCTTGATGCTTGCAATTATTTATAAATTTTTAAAATTTTGTATTTGTAGAGACAGGGTCTCGCTCTGTTACCCAGACTGGAGTGCAAAAGCATCATCATACCTCACTGTAACTTCAAACTGTTAGATTCAACCAATCTTCCTACCTCATCCTCCAGAGTAGGTAGGACTACAGGCATGTGCTACCATGCCTCGCTAATTTAAAAAAAAAAAAAAAAAAATTGTAGAGACAGAGTCTCACTGTGCTGCCCAGGCATGTCTCAAACTCTTGGCCTCAAGTGATCCTCCTGCCTTGGCCTCCCAAAGGCTTGGGATTATAGGTATGAGCCACCAGGCTGACCAATACTTGCATTTAAGCATTTTTATTTGTGACTTATTTGGATGAAGATATGAGAACATGCTCATAGAATATGCAGATAATACATAACTGAGAGTAAGAGCCTCTATGATGAATAGCAGAGTCCAGATCCTCAAATGTCTTGCCAGCTTGAATAATGCACTGAATCTATCACATGATATATAATAAGGACAAGTTGGGGGAGGGTTGGCAACAATAAATTCAATGTGAAGCAAAATGTAGATGTGGCTACCTAAAATTTAATGATTCTTAATCCATAATAATGATATAGTATCTAAATTCTGCATGGTTTTATAACCACCTAGAATATCTGTTTTGGGAATCACATTCTAAAAGAAAATAAACAAATTGCATTGCATTTAAAGGAAGGCAAATAAAATGATGGAGCTGATTTCTAACATCAGATGGTGAAACCAGACTGAAGATATTGTTGATTTTATAAGAAATAACATGGGAAGGCAGAAGCAAAAGGTTGCATGACACTCATATGCAAATATTTTAAAGAAAGGTAGTAATAATATAGTGGGAAGGTGGATTCTAGAGAAACATAGCTTAAGTTTAAATTTCAACTCTGCCACTTCCCAAATTTGTGATGTAAGGAATTAAAAAACAGTATCTTTTCCTCATCCATCGCAAGGTTCATGGCTGACATCCCTATAAGAAAAAAACAGATTAACAAGAGAAAAGCATACCAAACTTATTTAGCCACAGTTTTATGTGACACAGAGCTTTCAGAAATGAAGACCCAAGACCCAGGGAAAACTATGTATTTTTATGCTAAGTGTGATGTAAGAGGTGGATGGTTGTAGAGAAATGTGATTAGACAAAAAAGGGATATTATCTAATGGTAATAAATTGGGGGGAACTCATTAAGGCCTGTGTCCTCAGATTATTTCCTGTGTTTCTGTGTAACAATCCTTCCATCCACCCACCCCACCATCTCCCCCTTCTTTATTCCATGTGGCAGGACGCTTATTACATGAGAGTCTCCAAGTCAGAAGGGAGGAGGTCAGCAAGTGACCTCCCTAGGTTTCCCTTCCCTTCCTCTCCCCTTTCCTCCCCTTCCTCCCTCCCTCCCCTCATCTCCCCTTCTTTCTCTTTCTCTTCCTCTTTCTCTTTTCTTTTTTTGTTTTTTATAACAAGGTCTCACTCTGTTGCTCAGGCTGGAATACAATGGCACGATCTTGGCTCACTGCAACCTCCAGTTCCTGGGCTCAAGCAATTCTCCCACTTCAGCCTCTTGAGTAGTTGAGACTACAGGCACTCATCACTACGTCCAACTAATTTTTTGTAGTTTTTGTAGAGTCAGGATCTCACCATGTTGCCCAGGCTGATCTCAAACTCCCGGGCTCAAGCCAGCTGCCTGCCTTGGCCTCCCAAAGTTCTGGGATTACAGGCGAGAGCCACCATGCCCAGCACTTCCCTAGGTTTTCTCATTTGCTTAAAGGGAGAGGAATTCTAGATTCCATGACCCACTTCAGGGCAGAAAGGAAGGTGAGAGAACACTGGAGAGACCTTCCTGCTTCTGTAGCCCTTGCAATCTTCTTGAGTTAAAAATATTCAACATGTAGAAACCTTGTACTTTTGGGTATTGTGTTCTGAATTCTGGCAGCGACCTTTGGCATATTATTTAACCTCTCTTAAAGTCTCATTTTCCTCTTCTGTAAAATTTGTACATGAACAGCATGAAGCATGTCTATATGACATCAAAAGTTTTTTATGCCATATTATTTAGTATTTAATAAATATAGCAAAAAAGGAATGTACTGTATGTTTTGATTGCATATATTATGATAAGAATAGAAAAAGAGCAAGAATAATAATATAAAATAAAAATAGAAGTTACTTCTCTTATAACTATTATGATGATGTACTGAATTGTTATTTGTAAAGTACTCAAAACAATGCCTGATGGGTATCAGCTGTGATATAAGTATTTGTAAAACAAAGCACAAAGAGGTGTTGTCAGGATTAAAGAACTTAATACATATAAAGTACTTAGAACAGGGCCTGCTGGATAATGAATACGAGAAGTACAGCTGCTATATTTTCTTAACTTTTATTTTAGGTTAGGGAATACATGTGAAGGTTTGTTACTTAGATCAACATGCATCATGGGGGTTTGTTGTACAGATTACGTCATCACCTAGGTACTAAGCCCAGTAGCCAATAGTTATCTTTTCTGCTTCTCTCCCTCCTCCCACCCTCCCCGACCAAGTATAACCCAGTGTCTGTTGTTTCCTCCTTTATGTCCATGTGTTCTCATCATTTAGCTCCCATTTGTAAGTGAGAACATGCAGTATTTGGTTTTCTCTTCCTGTGTTAGTTTGCTAAGGATAATGGCCTCCAGCTCCATCCATGTTCCTGCAGAAGGCATGATCTCGTTCTTTTTTTTTTTTTTTTTTTTGAGATGAAGAGATGAAGTCTCACTCTGTCACCCAAGCTGGAGTGCAGTGGCATGATCGCAGCTCACTTCTGCCTCTAAGGTTCAAGTGATTCTCCTGCCTCAGCCTCCCAAGGAGCTGGGATTACAGGTGTGTGCTACCAGGCCCAGCTAATTTTCGTATTTTTAGTACAGATGGGGTTTCACCATGTTGGTCAGAATGGTCTTGAACTCCTGACCTCAAGTGATCTGCCTGCCTTGGCCTCCCAAAATGCTGGAATTACAGGCATGAGCCACTATGCCCAGCCCAGATCTCATTCTTTTTTATGGCTGCATGTTTTTTAAGGACTGTAATGTGAAAGTTGGATTAGACTTGACCTCCAAAAACAGTGTTGTAGGAAAATAGCAGAAATATATAAGGAGTTGCATCTCAACAGACAAAACAACTTTTCAATAGTTAGAGTTTTCCACTTGTGCTTGTGAGGGTATATAATCTGTACTCTTGATTCAGATAAATATGTTCAAATCTCAATTCTTTCCTTTTTGAGCTTTGATTTTTCTCACCTGTAAACTGGGCAAATGTTGAAGGTAATTCTAGAACAGTGTCTGGAACTTAGTAGGCATTCAATAAACATTTCTTGAATGGGTTTGCTAAAAGAAAATGCTACAGTGTTAGTTACCATAGGAGTCAGGGAGAGCTTCCACCTTGGCCCTCTGAAGGTTCACCAAAAAATTGAGAGAGGAGAAAGGAAAAAACCCAGTCAGCCAGGCAGTTAGTGTGGGTCCTTGGTTGAATTCTTTCAAACAAAAGAACAGCCTGCCGGCACAGATAAGGGAATTTGCACAAGTGGGCTTGCCTAAGCCATGGTCACAGCCACACAGATAAGAAAGCCTACACAGCTGACTTGCACAGACATGCCCGAAATGGAAAATTCTGTCCCCTGGCACGTGCGCAGTAAGAACAAAGCAATATGGAGTAACTCAAGGTAAGAGCCTGCATGCACATAACGAGGATTGGGTGAAGCTACCACAATTTCGTGCCTTACTCAAATAAGACGCCCAGTCCTCATCAGTTTCTTATAAAAGCCTTTGCATTCAACTGTAAAAAATGGCAACCCTCCTCCAGGACTCCTCTCTGTGGCAGAATGCTTTCTCTCTTTCTTTTACTTTTTAAACTTCTGCTCTAACCTCACTCTTGGTGTGTCCACGTCCTGGATTTTCTCGCCATTAGACAAAGATCTCCAGGTAATACCTAACGATAAGAGACTGCTACACTGTGGTGCATTGGTGAGATTGTAACAAAATCAACTCACAAAAGGCAGATTAATTGGAGAAAAGGCAAATTTATTTAACATATATACATGGGAGCCTTCAGAATGAAGACCTCATCCCCCAAGAAGGTTCAGGAGCTTATATACTGTTAAAAGAAAAACTTCAGTTGAATTAAATTTAAAGGAGTTTAACTGAGCAATGAATGATTTGAGTTTCAACACTCAGCAGTGTGTGAGTGGTTGAAGTAGGACTACTGGGATCGGCCAAGACTCAGCTGTTGCTACAGGTGCATATTCCTAAGTTAGGTTTTCAATCTTGTCTACCTATTAAGTTAGGTTACAGTTCATCCACAAGGACTCAAATATAGAAATACAGAGTCCTTCTCAGGCCATATTTAGTTCACTTTTACAATACCATTCTGATAAAATAGGTTATGGAAGGGTGGAGAAGAGAAATTCTGTTGAGGGAATTATTGGGGAGAAAGAATGGATCCAGGAATAGAAATTAACTTGTAAATAGTTCTCTTTGACAGTGCAAGGGTCTGTTCAGGTGTGGTTACATTCTTGGTCTTACAGGGAGGGGAAGAAAAAACAATTTTTCTCCTTGGTGGGTCTGGATATTAGGCAGAAAAAGGAACTTCAACTTCTTTGGGAGAGGCTATGGAGGCAGTGGGAAAGGTCAGAGAGACCTTGAGAGTTCTTCAGTTCAGCATGTCAACAGCTATTTGGGGATATTAGTTTCTGAACCCCAATATTGTCTTTCCTATTTCCTGACAAAAATCCAATCTGTATAGAGATTTCAAGAAACACTTCAACTTGCAAAAAGGAGGCGTGGAAAGAATGTCGGACTGTTTATAATAATGAAAAATGGGGGAAAAAAAACTAAGAGGAGAAATTCACAGCTAAGTACAACCCATGCAGATGAAAGTTCATTTCTCAGATGGTGTCTTTGTAAGTTGGAAGGGGAGGGTCGTGATCTCTTCTCCTTTCTTCTCTTCAATATCCCTTTCCTACAAGGCCATCCAGGAAGCCTTACACAGTAAAACAGACAGTTTAGGAACTAACACCTTTAAAGGTCTCTGGGATTTGAATAGATTGAAATTGCCTGAGGGAATGTGTTTTCTGAATCGTTTTTGATAAGCCATTCAAAGAGAAAGAGTCCTTCAAATGACTCTCTATACAAACTTTCCCCAATGAAACACCTGTTTGCGGATATTATTCTTAACTTTTCTTTTTTCTTTTTTTTTTTTTTTTGAGACGGAGTCTCGCTGTGTCTCCCAGGCTGGAGTGCAGTGGCGTGATCTCGGCTCACTGCAAGCTCCGCCTCCCGGGTTCACGCCATTCTCCCGCCTCAGCCTCCCAAGTAGCTGAGACTACAGGCGCCCGCCACCACGGCCGGCTAGTTTTTTGTATTTTTAGTAGAGACGGGGTTTCACCATGTTAGCCAGGATAGTCTCGATCTCCTGACCTCGTGATCCACCCGCCTCGGCCTCCCAAAGTGCTGGGATTACAGGCTTGAGCCACCGCGCCTGGCTATTCTTAACTTTTCAACGAAAGACTCAGGAATGAAGAAAAATAAGAAGCACAAAATAATAAAAAGAACAGGAACAGAGATTATTATATGCAAAGGATCTGAAAATTGCCCTGGGAACCGACAGGAAGTTGATATGTCCCAGTGCCCCAGCAGAATCAAGGAGGTCTTTAAATCAACAAGATGGAGAATGTGAACAAAGTGCAACATTTATCTACACATAGACAATACTTTTCATAGTCATGTTTTATTGCATGAAATGGCTGTTTGTTTGTTTGTTCTTTATTTTGAGACAGACTCTTACTCTGTTGTTCAGACTAGAGTGCAGTGGAGCCATCTCGGCTCACTGCAACCTCTGGCACCTGGGTTCAAGTGATTCTCCTGCCTCAGCCTCCCAAGTAGCGGGGACTACAGGCGCGCACCACCACGCCCAGCGAATTTTTGTATTTTTAGCAGAGACAGGGTTTCACCATGTTGCCCAGATTGGTCTTGAACTCCTGGCCTCAAGTAATCCGCCCGCCTCAGCCTCCCAAAGTGATGGGATTACAAGCATGAGCCACTGTGCCCGGCACATGAAATGGCTTTTTAACTGTAAAACAAACAAGGAGACAAACAAAATTGGGATTATTTTAGTCTTCACGTGATATTTCTCTCCTGCATAAAGAAAAAGATGTAAGTGTATTGAAAATCTGCTGATTCGGTTGCTGCAATGCAGTTTTGAAATCTCATTGTCAGTTTAAGAAGGATAGCAGGGGAAAATATGTTATAGATTCAAAGAACAGCTTCTGTCACTTTTTCAGCCTCTCCTTTTCCAAAGGCCAAATGTTAGGATAAGTTGTGTTTGTGTTATACAACGTTTTTTAATTCTCAA
The DNA here is from genome assembly GCF_024542745.1 of Macaca thibetana thibetana. Classification (NCBI taxonomy): domain Eukaryota; kingdom Metazoa; phylum Chordata; class Mammalia; order Primates; family Cercopithecidae; genus Macaca; species Macaca thibetana. Next base: position 109,581,865 of record NC_065598.1, read on the forward strand.
ACTCTGAAACCTCCTCCAAGTTAAGCAGATTTCAAGGGCTGAGAAAAAAAAGTGAGCCGAACAAAGGAAGCAAGTCTGACCACCAAGGGGAAAAGAGGTGGTAATAGCCACCTGCAGCATTTCAGGTCTTTTCAATAGTGCCCAGTGCCCCTCGGGAAACAGAATATAACCGGAAATTGCCAATTAAAACATGAAGTCAGAATTGCAGATTTTCCAAACAGGTGATTTCTCTGGCATGCTTTTAGGCTGTACAGAATCAGACTTGAGACCCTGAATTGGATAGCATAGGGGAAAATATAATTTGCAAGCAGAAGTTAAATTTGTTTTCTATTTAAAATTTTACAGGACCTGGAACTGATTAGTCCTTTCTTTATGGAAAGCAGAAAATGAGAAAATCAGGGTAATGATCATTAGTGAAATGTGATACACATTGGTATTCTGTAACCAGCTGAACTACAGGTGATTAATCATTAAGGCAATCACATATTCTTTACTATTTTTAGGAATCTCACATATTTCCATTATAAATACACAATAATGAAAGTGCCTCTTCAGAAGCAGCTGATCATTAAATGGGTTATAAGCTAAATGAAATACAAATCAGCTAACATTTTAAATGTACTGTCATTATTACATAAAAAATGCTTTGGCTTTTAATATATATAATCTGTTAAATGAGAGAAAGCTGTGTATATCTGTAAGTAAATAACTTGTTTTTGTTCAAAATTTAAACTCATCAAGTTTGGACTTTTTTTTTTTTCTTATATTCTGACATAAACCAGATACTGAATTAAAACAAAATTTTTTTCTTTAAAGTTTTAAAAAGAGGGAGAATTTGCTTAAAGCGTATAAAGCAGTAGACTGTGTGGCAATCATAGCAGTGACTCAAAATTAAGAAAGAAAAAAATTGCTACTGCTATACATCAAGTAACAAAATTAGATGAAGAATTTTGCTGTTGCCCAGAAGTTAAACATTAAAACTTTTCATTCTTAAAATGTTTTTATAGGTACTATTGGAAATGTTACTAGTAAAGGTAAGAGTGTCTTATAGTTCCACAATGTGAAGATATGCTAAATAAGTTCTGTAATATGAAGATACGCTAAATAAGTGGTAAGTGAAGATTCATAATATCTACATGTGATTATTCATGTGAAAGGTAAAGAACCATACATTATTTTAATACATATTTTTCTCTCACTTGTTTCTTCCATGTTTTCTTTGTAATAGTGGAAAAATATATATGGGGGCCATCTAGTGGCCAATGCAATATTTTTTTTTCTTTGGCTTTGAAATTAATGACTAGTTTTCCAGAATTGTATTCTATCTCTTCTGCTGTCAAAACAAGGAGAGACAAGCATGATTTCCATGATGATAAGAATCCCTTAGTAGGTGTTTTCTCCATTAAACTGTTTGGATGTCATCCTTTTAAATTTGTTAACCAGTAGTGGAAGCTGGGAGGTGGGGGAGACATGAATAATGACAAAAGGCTTAAATGTCAAGAGAGGTTTGGTTAATCAGTTCAGCATTTAAGCAACTTGATTAGCAAAGGTGCTTGGCTTTAACAGTTTTTTAAATAATCATTTTCTAGTGTAGGTTTAAAATTGCATTACTACCAGTCCGAGTGACATAGTAAATCAATTGAGGACAGGGCTGTAATATTCAGCAGGTATGCACTTCAACTGCTGAGGCTTCACAGCTAATATACCTTCTGATCTGTTAGTGCTTCTGCTGTACCTGTTGACTATCATGTTGAGTGGTGGATGTGAAATATCTGTGAATATAAGAATGTGACTGTGCCTAGTTCCTATGATAAATCAGGCAAATTATCTAACCAGAATCTTGCTGTTAATTTAAGAACTATAATTATTTCTGCCTTCCTTTCTCATCCCCAGAAACAACCAACTTTAACAGTCTCTTGTATATCCTCTTTGAAATGTTTATAACTATACAACCATCATTTTTATTATACAAAGTGTATCACACATACTATCTTGCTACTTTTTATCCACTTAATATATATTTGAAGATACTTCCCTTCATGTTTATAAAGAGCAGGTGTCTTCTTTTTGAATTGCTGCAAGCTACTCTAATGCATGGATGTACCAGGATTCATTTAGTCCTCTACTGATAGGCATTTAACTTGTTTCTAATGTTTGGTTAGTACAAAAAGGTACACAAACAGCATCCTTGTACATATTTCTTTGCTTATACATTACAGTATTTTTTTTTTTACTACATTGTGTCTACCTCTTTGTATCTCTTTTATTTTTTTTATTTTTTTATTTTTTTATTTTTTGAGACGGAGTCTCTCTCTGTCGCCCAGGCTGGAGTGCAGTGGCCGGATCTCAGCTCACTGCAAGCTCCGCCTCCCGGGTTTACGCCATTCTCCTGCCTCAGCCTCCCGAGTAGCTGGGACTACAGGCGCCCGCCACCTCGCCCGGCTAGTTTTTTGTATTTTTTTTTTTAGTAGAGACGGGGTTTCACCAGATTAGTCAGGATGGTCTCGATCTTCTGACCTCGTGATCCACCCATCTCGGCCTCCCAAAGTGCTGGGATTACAGGCTTGAGCCACCGCGCCCGGCCTACTGTATCTCTTTTATTTTTATTATTTTTTATTTTTTTGACAGTTACAGGAGTCTGCCTCTTTTTAAACTTTTAATACTTACTATGTAGAAGGCAAAGGTGCTCCGCTAGGTGTTGGAAATGCAAAATAGTCTAAGACAGCGGCTCTACACTCATGACATTTTTAATGTAATTTAATAAACAAAATGCTGATAAAGATAAAGAAGCAAAGTAATTTATGATTTCTAATTTATGGATGGTACTGCAACTTTAGAGTCAGAGGAACGTAGAGAACAAAAAGGTCATTTGAGTCTGCAATGGTATGGGGCAATGGACGGGATTTGAGCTACTCTCTAAAGCAAGGGCAGGCATTAGATACAAGAATAATAGAAGGGAACATATCCAGGCAGGAAAAACAGTGTGAAAAAATCATGGAAATGGAAAGGTACATTGCGTGTTTTGCAGGACGCCATTTTGGTCAATTTAGGGTAATGACATATCGACATCAGTAAAATTCAAGCAAAAGTGATTCATACTTCAAAAGTAAAGAATATTTTTGCTACAAAATTATTCTAAACTAAGCCCCATTCAGCAGACAACAAAAGAACCAAAACATGAAAATTGAATCATAGCAACCCCTAGCTTTCTTCACTAAAATTATTTTATGGTCATTTCTCTATGTCCAAAGAAAATGTCTGGAATTACCTGGTTTTGGCACTTTGATTTTATAAATGCTCCTGAGGGATCACTCAGTCAAGAACCCTATTGAATGTCTATCATGTACTAGGTGCTAAACCTACCAAATTGAGTAAGACATTAAACCTGTCCTTGAAGAAACAAGTATTCATGTCTTTTATTTTGTTATTATTATTATTATTTTTGAGATGGAGTCTCTTGCTCTCTCGCCAGGCTGGAGTACTTTGGTGTGATCTTGACTCACTGCAACCTCTGCCTCCCAGGTTCAAGCGATTCTCCTGCCTCAGCCTCCTGAGTAGCTGGGATTACAGGTGTGCACCACCATGCCGGGCTAATTTTTGTATTTTTAGTGGAGACCAGGTTTCACCATGTTTCCCTGGCTGGTCTCCAACTCCTGGGCTCATGGGATCCACCTGCCTCCTAAAGTGCTGGGATTACAGGCGCGAGCCACCACGCCCAGCCTCTTTATTCAGGTCTTATCTCTTCACACTCTTCTTTCCCTTCTCAACATATGACAACCTGGAAATAGCTAACACAGGCCTTGGAATTTGATTATAATATCAATAGTTCCATTGATCTCACTCCATAATTTGTAGAGAGATTAGTGTTTATTGAAAGCAAAGAAAAATAAATCAAAGGAAGAAAAAGGTCTTAGTAAATTTGGGAGGTAGTTTTTGAGGCAAACTGTTCAAAGTAAATCCAGTACTTTATTATTATTATTGTTATGATTATTATTTTGCCAAACAAGATATGGTACCTTGAACAATAAACAACAAGACACATTTGTGTCCGCATTAGCAAAGGTAAATGATAGTTTGTTGACAGAAGATTAAAGTAAAAATTCTCAGTGGATTACAATGGAAGTTTATTTCTCACTGATATAAAGTCCAGTTTGTAGTTGTGGAAAGGTAATGCCCATGTAGTTAATCTGGGACTTGGGCTGTTAGAAGCTCTCTCATCTTCAACGTTAATCTTCAAATGTCACACAGGAATTCAACAACCAGCTGGCAGATGGGGGAAGAGAGAGTGTATTATTACATCAGAAGTTTTAGGGGTCATGGACCATGTCTGGAAGTTACAAAAATAGTATTGCTCCTGTTTCCGTTAGCTAGAACTCAACCACATCACCCCCATCTAATTCCAAGGAAGCCAGAAATGCAGCCTTTAACTAGGCAGTCACTATTCAGTTATAAGTTTACAATATGGATCAGGAGCAAGAATCTTTGGTGGACAGGTAGTCATCTCTGCACAGTGTCCAATCTCTTTTAAAACAATCTGATTTAGGGCATTCTTATTTGTTTGCATTGTTTTTTTCACTAGAACTATTTGCTTAAGAGTGATTGACAAGAAAATATAGTGAAAGTTTGCATAAACTTCCATGCCAAGAGATATGATTTCTAGTCAGAACCTTCCTGCAAAGTTTTAGTATACAACATGGCATAGGCAACAAAATGTGAGTCCATGTTTCTCTAAAAAAATGATATTTTCAATGGGTAGATAATTTGTTAGTAGCCTGTAAAAGGATTATCTTCAATGTATTTCTCTGTTGCCGTAAAAGTCAACCTCCAATTTAAAACCAGGCCAATCATAAAAAATAATTCCTAGGGCTGACAAAAGAGATGTTGGCTGTATAATTCAGTATCAAGTTTAAAGAATACACAGATAAAGGTAAATAGAATACCTGAGATTTTTTAAAGATCTATTGAAATTTTTATGCTTTTAATTAATACAGCATTACAATATCTCTATATGGATATAAAACTTCTCAAGTTATTTTTGTTAAGATTCAGTTTTCCGTGTGAAGACACCACTAGACAGGCTTTGTGTGAGCAATAAAGCTTTTTAATCACCTGGGTGCAGGCGGGCAGAGTCCGAAAAGAGAGTCAGCAAAGGGGGATAAGGGTGTGGCCGTTTTATAGGATTTGGGTAGGTAAAGGAAAATTACAGTCAAAGGGGGGTTGTTCTCTGGTGGGCAGGAGTGGGAGTCACAAGGTGCTCAGTGGGGGAGCTTCTTGCGCCAGGATGAGCCAGGAAAAGGACTTTCACAAGGTAATGTCATCACTTAAGGCAAGGACTGGCCATTTTCACTTCTTTTGTGGTAGAATGTCATCAGTTAAGGCAGGGCAGGGCATTTTCACTTCTTTTGTGATTCTTCAGTTACTTCAGGACATCTGGGCATATATACTGCAAGTCACAGGGGATGCAATGGCTTGGCTTGGGCTCAGAGGCCTGACAGAAAGCATACTACTGAAAACACGTATAATTCTCCATTTGTGACATCTACCGGGGAACATATACACAAATGTATCCATATAAAAATATTTGTATTTCAAAAAGCCAAAGAGCTAATAATTTTTTTATTATACTTTAAGTTCTAGGGTACATGTGCACAACGTGCAGGTTTCTTACATATATATACATGTGCCGTGTTGGTTTGCTGCACCCATTAACTCGTAATTTACATTAGGTATTTCTTCCAGTGCTATCCCTCCCCCACCTCCCCACCCCACGACAGGCCCCAGTGTGTGATGTTCCCCACCCTGTGTCCAAGTGTTCTCATTATTCAATTCCCACCTATGAGTGAGCATATGCAGTGCTTGGTTTTCTGTCCTTGTGATAGTTTGCTCAGAATGATGGTTTCCAGCTTCATCTGTGTCCCTACAAAGGACATGAACTCATCCTTTTTTATGGCTGCATAGTATTCCATGGTGTATACGTGCCACATTTTCTTAACCCAGTCTATCATTGATGGACATTTGGGTTGGTTTCAAGTCTTTGCTATTGTGAATAGTGCCACAATAAACATACGTGTGCATATATCTTTATAGTAACATGATTTATAATCCTTTGGATATATACCCAGTAATGAGATCACTGGGTCAAATAGTATTTCTAGTTCTAGATCTTTGAGGAATCACCACACTGTTTTCCACAATGGTTGAACTAGTTTACACTCCCACCGACTGGGTAAAAGCGTTCCTCTTTCTCCACATCCTCTCCAGCATCTGTTGTTTCCTGACTTTTTAATGCTCGCCATTCTAACTGGCGTGAGATGGTATCTCATTGTGGTTTTGATTTGCATTTCTCTGATGACCAGTGATGTTGAGCATTTTTTCATGTGTCTGTTGGCTGCATAAATGTCTTCTTTTGAGAAGTGTTTGTTCATATCCTTTGCCCACTTTTTAATGGGGTTGTTTGATTTTTTCTTGTGAATTTGTTTAAGTTCTTTGTAGATTCTGATTATTAACCCTTTGTCAGATGGGTAGATTGCAAAAATTTTCTCCCATTCTGTAGGTTGCCTATTCACTCTGATGGTAGTTTCTTTTGCTGTGCAGAAGAAGAGCTAATAAGTTTTATCTGCTTTAACTGTTTCACATCCGGAATTTATCTTAAAAATTAAGTGGTGGTTAAAATTATCTTTAAGAACATTTTCTTTAACTTTTTGTTTTGAAATAATTTCAGACTTACGGAAATACTACCAAAATTGCACAAAAATTTATATATACCCATTCACTGAGATTCCCCCAAATGTTCAAAATTTACCTTACCCCATTTGCTGTCATGTCTCTGTCTCTGTATTTGTGTCTCTCCCTTTCACTCTCTCCCTCACTCTCCACGCACACACATGATTTTTCTAGAATCATTTGATAGAAGATTGAAAATAAAATTTTCATCTATCTCTAAATACCCTAGTAGGTATTCCCTTAAAACATGTATATTCCATTTTATAAACACAGTATATTAACCAAAATCAGGAACTTAAAAATGATAAAATAGTATCAGTTAATTTTCAGTTCTATTCAATTTCACCAGTTATCACACTAACATCCTTCATATGAATAGAAAAGAAAAATCTGGTCCAGGATCCATTCCTGGGATCACAACGTTGCTTTTCATATCCACAGCACTTTGGTCTTCTTTGAGACATTTTTTCAGTAACTCTCTTTTTTTTTTTTGTCATAATCTTGACATTTTTGAACAGTATGGGCCAGTTATTTTGTCAAAAGTCCCTCAGTTTAGGTCTACCTGATGTTTCCTTTTGATTAGATTCAACTTACACATTTTTGACAGGAATGTCACGGAATTAATATTGGTTCTTCTCATCGTATCATATAATGAGGTCCATGACAGCAATTTGTCCCTTTACCTGGTGATGTTAACTTTCATTATCGGTTAAAGGGGTGTCTGCCTGGTTTCTCTACTATAAAGTTACTAGTTTTCCCTTTTGTAATTAATATGTACCTTGTGGACAGATACTTTGAGACTAATTAAATATTTTATTTCCCATCATTCACTGACTTTGGTGTCCATTGACGATCTTTCCCTGAAGCAATTATTGCTATAGTAGTTGCCAAATGGCAACGTTCTAATTTGACCACCCTTATTTATTTTGGATTTTACTGTAAGGGTGAATTTTCCCTTCTTCCCTATTAATTAATTAATTAATTAATTTTTTTTTTTTTTTTTTTAAAGATGGAATCTGGCTCTGTCGCCCAGGCTGGAGTGTAGTGGTGCAATCTCGGCTCACTGCAACCTCCTCTGCCTCCCGGGTTCCAGCGATTCTCCTGCCTCAGCCTCTGGAGTAGCTGGGACTACAGGCGCCCACCACCACGCCCGGCTAATTTTTTGTATTTTTAGTAGAGACGGGGTTTCACCGTGTTAGCCAGGATGGTCTCGATCTCCTGACCTTGTGATTCGCCCACCTCGGCCTCCCGAAGTGCCGGGATTACAGGCGTGAGCCACTGTGCCTGGCTTATTAATTTATTTTTATTCATTTAGTTATATATATTAATAAAAGCTCATGGTTTCTTATTTTGTTCTACAGGTTATTATCTGTTACTACATCATTTATTCTGATTCTCAAATTGTCCCAGATTTGACCAGTGCTGACCCCTTCAAAAGGACTCTGTGTCATTTTTTACATGTCTTCATCATTGTTTGAACATTTCCTCATTTTCTGGCTTAAATTCTTTCAGGCTCATCTTGTACTTTCCTTACTTCAAAACTTCCCATGGGGCCGGGCGCGGTGGCTCAAGCCTGTAATCCCAGCACTTTGGGAGGCCGAGATGGGCGGATCACGAGGTCAGGAGATCGAGACCATCCTGGCTAACACGGTGAAACCCCGTCTCTACTAAGAAATACAAAAAATAGCCGGGCGAGGTGGCAGCGCCTGTAGTCCCAGCTACTCGGGAGGCTGAGGCAGGAGAATGGCGTGAACCCGGGAGGCGGAGCTTGCAGTGAGCTGAGATCCGGCCACTGCACTCCAGCCTGGGCTACAGAGCAAGACTCTGTCTCAAAAAAAAAAAAAACAAAAAAACTTCCCATGGAACCTGGTTCCTAGTAGTGGAAAATTGTACTTAGAAACTAAGCTCAGTGTGCTAGATATGCTCATTGGTTGCTACTGATGTATTATTGTTTCTACATATGTTTGTGTAAAGAGGCATGGCCGGGCGCGGTGGCTCAAGCCTGTAATCCCAGCACTTTGGGAGGCCGAGACGGGCGGATCACGAGGTCAGGAGATCGAGACCATCCTGGCTAACATGGTGAAACCCCGTCTCTACTAAAAATACAAAAAACTAGCCGGGCGAGGTGGTGGGCGCCTGTAGTCCCAGCTATTCGGGAGGCTGAGGCAGGAGAATGGCGTGAACCCGGGAGGCAGAGCTTGCAGTGAGCTGAGATCCGGCCACTGCACTCCAGCCTGGGCAACAGAGCAAGACTCCATCTCAAAAAAAAAAAAAAAAAAAAAAAAGAGGCATGGACAGATATAGATATGACCTGAATTTAATACTGATGCTTTCTGGCCTACTACACAATAACAATCCAAGGTCAATTCTTGCTTTCTCCTTTCCATATTTTTAATTTCCTTCTCCAGAAGTAAAAAACTTGCTTCTAATTGTCCACAATATGTTTACTTGTTTGATTAGTCCTACAATATATATAGTTTCAAAATTGCTAACAATGCACAGAGAAAATGAATTTACCAACTAGAATATGCACTGGTTATAGTTCTAATTATCTTCATTCTGAGGGCATATGACCAAATACTGTGTTCCAAAGTACCTTGAGTTAGCATCACTACAATGTGATGATAATATTTATTTGAAATACAGTTAGGCTCATTTACTTCTATTTGTATGTCTCTTTGATTCATCTTCTTATCCATTGCCCTTTTGTTGCACTAAAATAATCAAATAATATGTAGAATTTCTTATCTTATGCACAGTTATTTCATTTATCACGTGTTATAATTTTAATTATTTGGTTTTGGATTTTGTCCCTTAAATTTTTTTTCAATTCTTAAAATTTTTAATAGTATTTGGTGTCATTGTATTCTGCATAAATGTTTAGCATTTATAATGTTATCAAATGTCGGGATTGTTTCTGCCAAATGAATAAAATTGCCATTATCTTTTTTTTTTTTTTTTTTTGAGACAGAGTCTCGCTCTGTCGCCCAGGCTGGAGTGCAGTGGCCGGATCTCGGCTCACTGCAAGCTCCGCCTCCCGGGTTCACGCCATTCTCCTGCCTCAGCCTCCCGAGTAGCTGGGACTACAGGCGCCCGCCTCCTCGCCCGGCTAGTTTTTTGTATTTTTTAGTAGAGACGGGGTTTCACCGTGTTAGCCAGGATAATCTTGATCTCCTGACCTCGTGATCCACCCGTCTCGGCCTCCCAAAGTGCTGGGATTACAGGCTTGAGCCACCACGCCCGGCCAAAATTGCCATTGTCATGCTCATAAAGTTCCCTGGATATCCTCATCTGAGTGCTACATATTGTTTTACCAAAAGTAGAAACATATATTATTAATTTAACAACAACACAATTTTTTTCACTTTCATTTTTCTTAATGTTCTATTACATGACAGCTATTTCTCAAACTGGATTTAAATTTTGAGTACCTAGGACTATTGGTAATATACTTTTTGCTTTCTTCAAGTTTAATAAACATTTGGCTCATGTTGCTGATCTTTGTGCTCCTACTTTTAATTGATAGTTTTCTATCTCCAAAAACTTTGGAACACTGAAAAAATATAGAATTATTTGAGGTAAAGTAAAGCAACCAGGATCAAGTGATTTTTGCCATTGGAAAAAATTCATGTATAATAACTTATATAAAAGTTCAAACCATACCATTTTTTTTAAAATATTAATCCTATTTTTAATTATTTATTTACTTATTTATCTAATTATACTTTAAGTTCTAGGATACATGTGCACAATGTGCAGGTTTGTTACATATGTATACATGTGCCATGTTGGTGTGCCGCACCCGTTAACTTGTCATTTACATTAGGTGTATCTCCTAATGCAATCCCTCCTCCTTCCCCCCACCCCACGACAGGCCCCAGTGTGTGATGTTCCCCACCCTGTGTCTAAGTGTTCTCATTGTTCAATTCCCACCTATGAGTGAGAACATGTGGTGTTTGGTTTTCTGTCCTTGCCATAGTTTGCTCAGAATGATAGTTTCCAGCTTCATCCATGTCCCTACAAAGGACATGAACTCATCCTTTTTTATGGCTGCATAGTATTCCATGGTGTATATGTGCCACATTTTCTTAATCCCGTCTATCATTGATGGACATTTGGGTTGGCTTCAAGTCTTTGCTATTGTGAATAGTGCCGCAATAAACATATGTGTGCATGTATCTTTATAGCAGCACGATTTATAATCCTTTGGGTATATGCCCAGTAATGGGATGACTGGGTCAAATGGTATTTCTAGTTCTAGATCCTTGAGGAATCGCCACACTGTCTTCCACAATGGTTGAACTAGTTTACACTCCCACTAACAGTATAAAAGCATCCCTCTTTCTCTACATCCTCTCCAGCACCTGTTGTTTCCTGACTTTTTAATGATCGCCATTCTATCTGGTGTGAGATACTATCTCATTGTGGTTTTGATTTGCATTTCTCTCATGGCCAGTGATGATGAACATTTTTTCATGTGTCTGTTGGCTGCATAAATGTCTTCTTTTGAGAAGTGTTTGTTCATATCCTTCACCCACTTTTTGATGGGATTGTTTGATTTTTTCTTGTGAATTTGTTTAAGTTCTTTGTAGGTTCTGGATATTAGCCCTTTGTCAGATGAGTAGATTGCAAAAATTTTCTCCCATTCTGTAGGTTGCCTGTTCACTCTGATGGTAGTTTCTTTTGCTGTGCAGAAGCTCTTTAGTTTAATTAGATCCCATTTGTCAATTTTGGCTTTTGTTGCCATTGCTTTTGGAACCATACCGTTTTCAATAAGACTGTTGTTTAATATTAAAATTTATGCCTAGCTGCCTGAATTGGTGGAAAGTACATTTGGTTTAATAACTGTTCAGATTTTTAAAAAATTTATACTTAAAAATATTATTCTGTTATTGACATGGAAGATGAAGTACATCCCCATCCGTCTTCATTTGTTATTTATCTGTGCTATATTCTCCTGAGGCTAGAAGTTTCTAAAGGTTTTTTTTTTTTTTTATTTCTTCATCTATTATTTTCAAAACTTTTTTCATTTTCTTCTTTAATGATTTTATATTCTGTATTTTCTGATGTTGATAATATCATGGATTGTTTTTTAAACATCTCAAATAAATTATATGCTAGCTTATAATTATATGTCATATTTTATAATATTACAAAAAATAGGCCAGGCATGGTGGCTCATTCATGTAATCCCAGTGCTTAGGGAGGCCGAAGTGGACAGATTGTTTGAACCCAGGATTTTGAGACCATCCTGGGCAACATAGTGAGACTGTGTCTCTACAAAAAGTTAAAGAATTAGCAGAGCGTGGTGGCACATGCCTGTGGTCCCAGCTATTAGGTAGGCTGAGGCGAGAGCATCACGTGAGCCCAGGGAGTTCAGGGCTGCAGTGAGCCGTGATCGCACCACTGCACTTCAGCCTCAGTGACAAAATGAGACTCTTTCTCTCTCTCTTTCTTTCTGTCTCTCTCTCTAATTCTGCTAAATTTGAACAAAATAGTTTTTATGCTGAGAAAATTCCCATAACAATAAATACACATTTGCTATAATATAATTATGGATCATTAAGTAATAATCTCTATTTTATGACCATGGGATATTTACTTTGTGGATTATTAATGATAAATGCATGACTTATTAGCTAATGATTCATATCATAATGGAATAATTTGTAGAGTTTAACTGAGAACTTAGCAATGCCGTTACAGAAGAGCAAAAACAATACAAAACAACCACACAAAAATAGCAGAGTATATGGGCTATAGAATATAAAATGCCTAGTTAGGTCCAGTTTTCTAATGTACTGTGCAGTGAGTATTTAAAATATATATGCATATATATTTAATATCATATTAAATATCGAGTTGATTCTTATTAAAAATCAATCTTTTTATTAAATAATAAAATCCATATATTTGAACAGAGAGCATTTGATAGAATTTTGTCTCTCTCTTGTCACCCAGGCTGGAGTACAATGGCGTGATCTCGGGTCACTGCAACCTCCACCTCCTGGGTTCAAGCAGTTCTCCTCCCTCAGCCTCCCAAGTAGCTGAGATCACAGGTGCCTGCCACCACGCCCAGCTAATTTTTGTATTTTCAGTAGAGACAGGGTTTCACCATGTAGGCCAGTCTGGTCTCGAACTCCTGACCTCAGGTGATCCGCCTGCTTCGGCCTCCCAAAGTGCTGGGATTACAGGCGTGAGCCACTGCGCCTGGCCTAGGATTGTTAATTAGCTAGGTATCAAGTTAAGTAGGTGAGCGGAAGGGTAAAACTCTTGGTAATTGTTGAATTTCCCTTTTACACCATAAGCTCATTGAAGAGGCTATATGCCTCCCCTGCAATTTTTGCATGATGCCCGCACAAAGCAGTCAATAACTAATGCTAGCGGGGTTCACACTGAATGCTGTTGCCTTGCCCAGGAGCATACAATGAATCCTTATTTGTGATTACAACACATCTAAACACATGAAACTGGCCTGATCTTGGAACAGAAGCTGAAGGCATTTAAAATGATCTCAGAGGTCTAAATATCCTAATTTTATGGTAAGATATCTAAAGTCATCCCATTTCCAGTCTCTTATCTTATTTTAGTTCTCCGAATAGGTTTTCCTATCAGAAATAAAAAGTATTGGTTAGTTAACACAGTTCTCTGTTCCCTTTGACAGGTAAGTCTGGATATTATAATGCAGTTCCAAAGTCAGTGCCCCTTGGCTAATTAATCAATTCAAGTTTCTGACTTGCAAAAGTGAGCATCATCTCTGCCTCTTATTTCTCATGCTCTTTTGCTGACAACTTCCAAATCCCTATCTCTCTTCACACAACTCCAGATTTATATGAATTTCTGTCTTCTGGATATTTCCATCTGAGCATTCCACAGGCACCACAAATTCACATTTTCCTCTCTGACAAAAGAAGACATGTGAAGAGCCTTTCCCATACCCCCATTCTTCCTGCTTTAGGTCATATGTATTCTTTTTTTTTTTTTTTTTTTTTGCGAGACAGTGTCTCGCTCTGTCGCCAGACTAGAGTGCAATGGCATGATCTCAGCTCACTGCAACTTCTGCCTCCCAGGTTCAAGTGATTTTCTTGCCTCAGCCTCCCGAATAGCTGGGACTATAGGTGCATGCCACCACGCCCAGTTAATTTTTGTATTTTTAGTAGAGACGGGGTTTCACCATGTTGGTCAGGATGGTCTCAATCTCTTGATCTCGTGATCCACCCACTTCGGCCTCCCAAAGTGCTGGGGTTACAGGCTTGAGCGACTGCGCCCAGCCCATATGTATTCTTTTCAAGTGTACAGAGACAATTTAAAAATTACTGACTACATATTAATCCATAAAATCAGTCTTTACCAAATTCCAAGGAATTTTTTATTATAACCATGTTTTCTGAACCCAGCTCGATTAATGTAGAAATCAATACCAAAAAGAAAGCTAAAAAGGGACGATTTTCCTGTGAGCTTTTATGTGTGATATTAAAAGGAACTAGCAGTTCTCGATTTCATTTTTGCCTATTTTGACTACTATTTGCATTAAATATATTTTTCCACCATTTTATTTTCAGCCTATTTGTGTCTTTGAATCTTGAGTATGTGTCCTGTGGACTACATATAGTTAGATCATGTGTGTTTGTTTTTTACGTTTATTATGCTAATTTCTACCCTTAGGTCAGAGTGTTTAATCCATTGGTGTTTAATAGTTAATGATAAAATGTGAATCTGACATTTTTGCTTTCTACATGTCTTTTACCTTTTTTGTTCTAGTAGCACTTCATTATTGTGTTTTGTGTGTGTCTGTGTGTATTAAATAGTTACATAGTTATTTTTTAGGAGCAGAGCAAGATGGTCAGGTAGAAGCCTGCACTGATTGTCCTCCCCACTGGGATACTGAATTTGACAACTATCTATACACAAAAGCAACTTCATAAGAACACAAAATCAGGTGAGCAATCACAGTCCCTGGTTTTAACTTAACATTGCTAAAAGAGGCTTTGAAGAGGGTAGAAAAGACAGTCTTTTTTTTTTTTTTTTTTTTTTTTGACAATGTCTCACTCTGTCGCCCAGGCTGGAGTGCAGTGGCACAATCATGGCTCCCTGTAGCCTTAAACTCCTAAGGTCAAGCGATCCTCCCATTTTAGCCACACAAGTAGCTGGGCCACAGATGTGTGACACCATGCCTGGCTAATTATTTTATTTTTTTGTAGAGACAGGGTCTATCTATGTTGCCCAGGCTGGTCTCGAATTTCTGGGCTCAAGTAAATTTCCTGCCTCAGCCTCCCAAATTGCTAGGATTATAGGCGTGAGCCACCACTCCCAGCCAGAAAGACAATCTTGAATCTCTAACGCCACCTGGCCACCATCCCGCTGGTGGATGGGATGGGGAGGGAAGAGTAAAGAGGACTTTGTCTTGCATCTTGGATACCAGCTCAGTCATAGTAAGATAGGGCATCAGCCAGAGTTGTAAGGCCCCCATTATAGGTCCTAGTTTTAGGGCGACATTTATAGACATACCCTGGGCCAGAAGGGAACCTGCTTCTTTGAAGGGAAGGACCCAGTCCTGGCAAGATCTATCACCTGCTTACTAAAGAGCCATTGGGCCCTGAATAACTAGCAGCAATACCCAGATAATATGCCACAAGCCTGGGGTAAGCCTCTGAGACTTGCTGGCTTCAGGTGAGCCCCAGCATGTTTCCAGCTGTGGTGGATATGGTGAAAGGCTCCTTTGCTTGAGAAAAGCAGAGAAAAGTAAAGAGGACTTATTCTTGCACCTTAGGTACCAGCACATCCACAGTTGGGGAGAGCATGAAGTGGGTCTTTGGGGTCCCCGATTCTAGGCCTTGGCTCTTGGATTGTATTTCAGGACGTTTTCAGGGACAGAGGGAAGCCCACTGCCCTAAAAATTGAGTTCCAGGCCTGGCAGCATTTACCAGAAGCTGATTGAAGAGCCCTTGGGCCTCAGGTGAACGTCGATGATAGCCTGAAAGTTGTCCCTGTGGACCTGTGAGGGTGGTGACCATGGAGACAGGCTCATCTGCCTGTGGAAGGTGGAGGGAAGAGTGGAAAGGACTTTGTCTTGTGGATTAAGTGCCAGCTTAGCCACAATAGTATGTACCAGGTGGATATATAAGGTTTTTGACTTCAATTCCTGGACCCAAGATGGCAGCTCTGGACTGCCTGAGACCTAAAGATACAGCCATGAAAGGGAAGACATAAGCCTGGCTGGGGGCACCAACTGCTGATTGTAGAGCCCTCGGGTCTTGAGCAAACATAGGTAGTATCCAAGTAGTGATTACTTGGGTGAGACCCAGTGTTGTGCTGGCTTCAGGTCTGACCCAATACAGTACCTGTAGTGGTGACCACAGGGGGGCTTGTGTCACCTCACCCCTAGGTCCAGGTGATTAAGCACAGAAAGAGATACTCCATTTGTTTGGGAGAAAGTAAGGGAAGGGAACAAAAATGTCTCCTTGGTAAACCAGAGAAATCTTCCAAATCTTATCAAAGACCACCCAGGTGGTAATTCTATAAGTCTATAAGCATGACCCACAGGGATACTGGGCTTAGAGTGCCCCCAAAACCAGATGAAGCTTAAATCACAACACCCAAGTCACTTTGAATGCCTGAAAAGCCTTCCAAAGAAAGACAGGAACAAACAAGCCCAGACTGCGAAGACTACAATAAATACCTAATTCTTCAATGCCCAGACACTGATGAGCATCCATAAGCATCACCACCACCCAGGAAAACACGACCTCACCAAATGAACTAAATAGGCCACCAGGGACCAATCCCGGAGAAACAAATATACGTGACCTTTCAGACAGACAACTTAATATAGCTGTGTTGAGGGAACTCAAAGAAATTCAAGAGAACACAGAGAAGGAATTCAGAATTCTCCCATAAATTTAACACAGAGATTGAAACAATAAAAAAGAATCAAGCAGAAGTTCTGGAGTTGGAAAATGTAACTGACATACTGAAGAATGAATCAGAGTTTCTTAATAGCAGAAGAAGGAATTAGTGAGCTTGAAGATAATCTATTTGAAAATACAAAGTGAGAGGAAACAAAAGAAAAAAGAATAAAAAAGAAAAAAGCATGCCTAAGAGACCTAGAAAATAGCCTTAAAAGGGCAAATCTAAGATATATTAGCCCTAAACAAGAGGAAGAGAAAGAAATACAGATAAAAAGTTTATTTAAAGGGATAATAACAGAGAACTTCCCAAACCCAAAGAAATATATCAATATTCAAGTACAAGAAAGTTACAGAACATCAAACAGATTTAACCCAAAGAAGACTAATTCAAGGCATTTAATAATTAAAATCTCAAAGGTCAAGGATAAAGAAAGGATCCTAAAAGCAGAAAGAGAAAAGAAACAAATAGCTTAAAATGGAGGTCCAATGTGTCTGGCAGCAGACCTTTTAGTGGAAATCTTACAGGCCAGGAGAGAGTGGCATGATATATTTAAAGTCTTGAAGAAAAAAAAGTTTTCCCTAGAATAGTATATCTCCTAAAATTACCCTTAAATCATGAAGGAGAAATACAAACTTTTCCAGGCAAACAAAAGCTGATGAATTTCATCAACATTAGACATATCGTAGAAGAAATGCTAAAGAGAGTTTCTCAATCTGAAAGAAAAGGCAAATGAGCAATAAAAAATCCATCTGAGGGTACAAAACTCATAGGTAATAGTAAGTACACTAAAACATAATATTAATACACTCTAATTGTGGAATGTAAACTACTCATATCTTAAGTAGAAAGACAAAAAGAACTGATCAAGAATAATAGCTAGAATAACTTTTCAAGACACAAACAGTACAATAAAATATAATCCCATTTAGAAGCAACAAAGAGTTAAAACAGTGGGAGATAAAGTCTAGAAAATTTTTAGCATGCTTTCTGCTCATTTGTTCATCAATTTGCTTGTTTATGCAATCAGCATTAACTTGTTATCAGGTTAAAATAATGGGTTATAAGATGATATTTGGAAACCTCATGGTAACCTCAAACCAAAAAAGCATACAATGGACACCCAAAAAGTCAAAACAATAAACTAAATTATGTCACCAGAGAAAACCACCTTCACTAAAAGGAAGACAGAAATAAAGGGAGGAAGGAAGAGAAGATCATAACACAACCAGAAAACAGACAACAAAATGGCAGGAGTAAGTCCTTACTTATCAATAATAACATTGAATATAAATAGACTAAACTCTCCAATCAGAAGATATCAAGTGGCTGAATGGATTAAAAAAAAAAGACCCAGTGATGTGTTGCCTACAAGAAACACGCTTCACCTGTGAAGATACACATAGACTGAAAATAAAGGGATGAAAAAAGATATTATATGCCAATGGAAACTAAAAAAGAGCAGGAGTAGTTATACTTTTATCAGACAAAATAGATTTCATGACAAAAAACTATAAGAAGAGACAAAGAAGGTCACTGTATAATGATAAAGGGATCAATTCAGCAAAAGAATGTAACAATTTTAAATACGTATAATATATGCACCCAACACTGGAGCACCCAGATATATGAAGCAAATATTATTAGAGTTAAAGAGAGAGATAGGCCCCAATATCTTAATAGCTGGAGACTGCAACACTCCACTTTGAGCACTGGACAGATCATCCAGATGAAAAATCATCAAAGAAACATTGAACTTAATCTGCACTACAGAACAAATGGATCTAATAATTACAGAACATTTCATCCCATTGCTGGAGAATACACATTGTTTTCCTCAGCAGATGGATCATTTTCAAGGATAGACCATATGTTAGCTCACAAAATAGGTCTTAAAACATTCAAATAAATTGAAATAATTTTGGGCATCTTTTCTAACCACAATGAAATAAAACTAGAAATTGATACCAAGAGGAACTTTGGAAACTACACAAACACATGGAAATTTTAAAATATGTTTATGAATGACCAGTGAGTCAATTTAAAAAATTAAGAAAAAAATGGAAAAATTTCTTGAAATAAATGATAATGGAAACACAACATACCAAAACCTATGAGATACAGCAAAAGCAGGACTAAGAGGGGAGTTTGTAGCTCTAAGTACCTACATCAAACAGGAAGAAAATCTTCAAATAAATAACCTAATGATACATCTTAAAGAACTAGAAAAGAAAGGGATAACAAAATCCAAAATTAGTAGAATAAAAGAAATAATAACAATCAGAGCACAAATACATGAAGTTGAAATGAAGGCCAGGTGTGATGGCTCACACCTGTAATCCCAGCAATTTGGGAGGCTGAAGCAGGTTCGTCACTTGAGTCCAGGAGTTCGAAGCTAGCCTGGACAACATGGTGAAACACTGTCTCTGCAAAAAAAAAAAAAAAAAAAAAAAATTAGCCAAGCATGGTGGCATGTGCCTGTAGTCCCAGCTACTTAAGAGACTGAGGTGGGAGGATCTCTTGAGCCTGAGAGGTAGAGGTTGCAGTGAGCCAAGATCATGCCACTGCATTCCAGCCTGAGCAATAAAGTGAGAAATTGAAATGAAGCAACAATACAAAAGATCAATGAAATAAAAAATTGTCTTTGGAAAAGATAAAGAAAATTTGCAAACCTTTAGCCAGACTAACTTAAAAAAAAGAAAAAAAAAGAACAAAATGAATAAATTCAGAGATGAAAAAGAAGACATTACAACTGATACCATTGAAATTTAAAGGATCATTATTGGCTACTATAAGCAGCTGTATGCCAATAAGTTGGAGATGGACAAATTCCTAGACACATACAACCTACCAAGATTGAACCATGAAGAAATCCAAAACCTGGACAGACCAATAACATATAAGGAGATCGAAGCTGTAACAAAAAGTCTCTCGTAAAGAAAAGCCCGGGACCTGATGGCTTCCCTGAATTCTACCAAACATATAAAGAAGAGCTAATACTAATTACACACAAACTATTCCAAAAAATAGTGGAAGGAATATTGTCAAACTCATTCTACAAGACTAAGACTAGAATTACCCTGATACCAAAACCAGACAAACACACATCACAAAAAGAAAACTATAGGCTGCATTCCGTATGAATATTGATGCAAAAATCCTCAAAAATGCTAGCAAACCTAATTGAAAAACACATTTAAAAAGTCATTCATTGTGATGAAGTGGGACTTATCCAGGGATGCAATGATGGTTCAACATATGCAAATCAATCAGTGTGATACAGCACATTAACAGAATGGAGAAAAAAAATATGATAATTTCAATTGATGTTGAAAAAGCATTTGATAAGATACAACATCCCTGCATAATAAAAATCCCTCAAAAAAGTGAATATAGAAGGAACACATCTCAACATGATGGAAGCCCTATATGACAAACCCACAGTTGGTATCATACTGAATGGGGAAAAACTGAAAACCTTTCCTCTAAGATCTAGAACAATACAAGGGCACTCACTTACACCACTATTATTCAACATAGTACTGGAAGCCCTAGCTAGAGTTGTCAGACAAGAAAAAGAAATAAAAGGCATCCAAAGTGGAAAGAAATAAATTATAAATATTCTTGTTTACAGATGACATGATGTTATATTTGGCAAAAACCTAAAGATTTCACCAAAAGAACTATTAGAACTCATAAACAAATTCAGTAAAGTTGCAGGATACGAAATCAACATTTGAAAACCAGTAGCACTTCTATATGCCAACAGTGAACAATCTGAAAAATAAATCAGGAAAATAATCCCATTTATAATAGCTATAAATAAAATTAAATACC
This sequence comes from Macaca thibetana thibetana, assembly GCF_024542745.1. Classification (NCBI taxonomy): domain Eukaryota; kingdom Metazoa; phylum Chordata; class Mammalia; order Primates; family Cercopithecidae; genus Macaca; species Macaca thibetana. The sequence goes on from NC_065598.1 coordinate 109,602,331, forward strand.
TAGGAATTAATAAAAATGTAAAATAGCTCTATGATGAGAACTATAAAACATTAATGTAAGAATTTGAAGAGCATACCAAAAATGGAAAGATATTTCATATTCGTGGATATGAAGAATCAATATTGCTAAAATGTTCTTACTACCCAAAGCAATCTGCAGATGCAATGCAATCCTTATCGAAATACCAATGACATTCTTCATAGAAATAGGGAAAAAAATCCTAAAATTTATATAGAACCACAAAAGACCCAGAATAGCCAAAGCTATCCTGAGCAAAGAGAACAAAGTTGGAGGAATCTTGTTATGTAACTTTAAATTAAACTACAGAGCTATGGTAACCAAAACAGCATGGTACTGGCATAAAAAAAGAAAAGCCACAGGGACTAATGGAACAGAATAGAGAACCCAGAAACAAATCCACACACCTACAGTAAAATCATTTTTTACAACATTGCCAAGAACATACACTGGGAAAAAGACAGTCTCTTCTATAAATTGTGCTGGAAAAACTGGATATCCATACGCCGAAGAATGAAACTACAACTCTTATCCATTGCCATATATGAAAATCAAATCAAAATGGATAGAAGACTTAAATCTAAGACCTCAAACTATGAAACTACTATAAGAAAACTTTGGGGAGACTCTTCAGGACATTCAATTGGGCAAAGATTTCTTGAGTAATATCCCATAAGCCACAGGCAACCAAAGCAAAAATGGACAAATGGGATGACATCAAATTAAAAAGCTTCTGCATAGCAAAGGATGGGATCACAGCAAAGTGAAGAGACAACCCACAGAATGGGAGAAAATATTTGCAAACTACACATCTGACAAGAGACTAATAACCAGAATATATAAGGGGCTCAAACAACTCTATAGTAAAAATTCTAATAATCTGATTTTACAATGGGCAAAATATTTGAATAGACATTTCTCAAAAGGTGATACACAAATGGCAAACAGCTATATGAAAAAATGCTCAACATCATTGATGGTCAGAGAAATGCAAATGAAAACTATGATGAGATAACATCTCACCCAAGTTACACTGGCTTTTATCTAAAAGACAGGCAATAACAAATGCTGATGAGTACGTGGAGTAAAGGGAACCCTCATACACTATTTTTATGAAAGTAAATTAGTACAACCACTATAAAGAACAGTTTGGAGTTTCCTCAAAAAACTAAAAATAGAGCTACTACATGATCCAGCAATCCCATTACTAGATATATACCCAAAATAATGGAAATCAGTACATCAAAGGATATCCACATTTCCCTGTTTATCACAGCACTATTCACAGTAGCCAAGATTTGGAAGCAACCTAAGTGTCCATCAACAGATGAATGGATGAAGAAAATGTGATACATATACACAATGAAGTACGATTCAGCCATAAAAAAGAACGAAATCCTGTCATTTGCAATAACATGGATGAAACTGGAGATCATTAGGTTAAGTGAAATAAGTTCAGCTCAGAAAGATAAACTTTCCATGTTCTCACTTATTTGTGGGATTTAAACATCAAAACAATGGAACTCATGTAGATAGAGAGTAGAAGGATGGTTATCAGAGGCTGGGAATGGTAGTCGCGGGGGTCAAGGGGAGGAAGAAGGGGATGGTTTATGGGTGCAAAAAGAATAGTTAGAAATAAGAAACAAGACTTAGTATTTGATAGCAGGACAGGGTGACTATAGTCAATAACAATTTAATTGTACACTTTCAAACAACTAAAAGAGTATAATTGGATAGTTTTTAACCCAAAGGATGTATACTTAAGATGATGGATACCCCATTTACCTTGGTGTGATTATTATGCAATGCATGCCTATATCAAATTTTCTCATGTACCTACCAAATGCCCATAAAAATTTAAAATAATTTTTTAAAAATTGATTTTTTAACTGTCCCATTCAAATTTTCTTTTTTCTATATTTTTGAATGATTTGGTGATTAAGTGGTTGTGCTGAATTATAAGTAGTGTCTTAATTCACTATGGTTCTGATTAATATCAGCTTAATTTCAATCAAATATAGAAATTTTACTCCAACATAGTTCCGTCTCCTCCCTTTTTATTGTCATACAAATTACATCTTTGTACATTATAAGTCTATTGAAAAGTCTTTTATAATTATTGTTTTTTGTGGTTGTATTTTAAATTGGATAACAGAAGAGTTACAAACAAAAATGCATTTATACTAGCTTTTATTTTCTTATGTAAGTACCTTGAGCGGTACTCTTTATTTCTTCATGTGGATTCAGTTTATTGCATAGTGTCTTTTGATTGCAGCTTGAATGATTCCTTTTGGTATTTCATGTAGAACAAGTCTACTAGCAATGCATCTCCTCAGTTCTGTTTATCTGGGAATATCTTAATTCTCTTTTGTTTGTGAAGAATAGCTTCTTTGGATGTAGACTCTTTTTTCTCTCAGGACTTTAAACATATTCTCCCACTGCTTTATGGCTTCATAGATTCTGATAAGTCAGCTTTTTATTCTATCGGAGATCCCTTATAAATGATGATGAATTGCTATTTGCTAACTGTTTTCATTTTTTTCTTTGGCTTTCTACAGTCCAACTATGATGTGTCTATGTGTGGCTCTCTTTGAGTTCATCCTACTTGAAGTTTGTGAAGCTTCTTGGATATGTAGATTTGGGGAAATTTCAGCCATTATTTCTTTAAACATTCTTTCTGCTCCCTTTTGCTTCTTTTCTCCCTCTGGAACTTTTATAATGCATATGTGAATATGCTCAATGGTATCCCACAGTTCCCTGAGACTCTGGTTCATTATTATTCTTTTTTCTTTTTTCTTTTTTTTTGAGACAGAGTTTTGCTCTTATCACCCAGGCTGGCGTGCAGTAGTGCAATCTCGGCTCACTGCAACCTCCACCTCCCAGGTTCAAATGATTCTTCAGTCTCAGCCTTCTGAGTAGCTGGGATTATAGGGATGCACCACCAGGCCTGGCCAATTTTTGTATTTTCAGCAGAGATAGGGTTTCACCATCTTGGCCAGACTGGTCTTAAACTCCTGACCTCAGGAGATTCGCTGGCCTCGGCCTCCCAAAGTGTGGGTTTACAGGCATGAGCCACCGCACCCGGCCTGGTTCATTATTCTTTAGTCATTTTTTTCCTTTTGTTCCTTAGATTGGATAATTTTAATGACCCTGTCCTCAGATGGGCTGATTCTTTCTCCTGCCTGCTCAAGTCTGATGTTAAGCCCCTCTACCGGATTTTTCATTTTGGTCTTTGCAATTCCAACTCCAAAATTTCTAATTGACTCTTCGTTATAATTTATCTAATCTTTATTTATAGTTAGTGAGGCATTGTGGTCATATTTTAGTTCTTTACACATGGTTTTCTTTAGCTCTTTCAAGATAAGAGCTGATTTAAAGTCTTTTTCTGGTAAATCAAATGTCTTGACTGCTTCTGGAACAGTTTCAATTGACTGTTTCCCTCCTCCCTCCCATTCCCCATGTAAGGACCACACTTTTATGTTTCGTTGTATCACTTGCAATTGCTTTTGTTGTTGAAACTGAACATTTTAAATAATATAGTGTAGTAACTCTGAAAATCAGATATCCCCTTCCCCAGGGTTTATTGTTTTTTGTTTGTTCATTTGTCTGTCTGTTTGTTTGTTTGTTTGGAGACAGGGTCTCGCTCTGTTGCCCAGGCTGGAGTGCAGTGGTACAATCATGTGTCACTGCAGCCTTGACCTCCCAGGTTCAAGCAATGCTCCTGCCTCAGCTTCCCGAGTTGCTGGGACTAACGGTATGAGCCACTGCACCTGGCCCGTTTATTGATGTTGTTATTTGTTGTAGTTCTTGCTGCTGTTTGTTTGTTTAGTGAATTTTCTGGACTAATTTGGCAATGTCTGTATTCCATGTATTTTCTAGCTACAAAATTCTGCTTGATTAGCTTAAATGACCAGCTAATGATTTAACAGAGATCTTTAAATGCTTTGACCCAATAATTATTTTCCTCTTTTCTGAGGGTCTCTGTGTTTGCATATTGGGGCACACCTTTGATGTTCACATAGTTTTGGCTTAACCTTCACTTCCTGCTTGAATAGGGCCTCAAGTTCAGCCCAAGTCAAAGGATTGAGACCCCTTCAAGTCTTTTTTGGGCATGCCCTCTGCCCTGCACATGCACACAGACTTTTAAATCTCCAGTAATGTGTCAGGACATTTTATTTTATTTTATTTTATTTTTAATGTTAATATTTTTTTTGAGACAGGGTTCTGTTCTGTCACCCAGGCTGTAGTGCAGTGGCATGAACATGGCTCACTATAGACTCAACCTCCTGCAATCAAAGGAACCTCCTGTCTCAGCCTCCCAAGTAGCTGGGACTACAGGTGTATTTTTTTATTTTTTGTAGAGAGCGGGTCTCCCTTTGTTGCCCAGGCTGGTCTTGAACTTCTGGCCTCAAGCAACCCTCCCATCTAAGCCTCCCAAAGTGCTGGGATTACAGACATAAGCCAGAATACCTGGCCTCGGAGCATTTTAAAGCCTCCTGTGAACATCTCACTCTCTAGAGTCTTATATGGTCAGACTCTTGTTTGCCCCAATTTATGTAGAAGTTTATGCAACAGAAAAGTTAAGCAATTGCTTTGTGATAAAGTTTTTCTTGCCGAGTCAGCTGAAGCTAGGATGTCGGGTCAAATAATACCCTGTGACTGGGCTTTCTCCAGGGGGCTGCCTTTCAGGTCAAATAGTGAAAATGGTCTCGAGATGAGACGTCTTGAGGAGCTCCGAATCCAGTCTGGTTCCTCCGGTGAAGGCAAGCCTGCTGCTTCTCACAGCGCTCATGTTTGTGAGGCTACTTGTTTTGAAGGCTATCATAGAACTGGAAAAGGGAGATGGGGGTAGATTAAATTACAGTATCGCAAACCCTGCTGTTCTTACCAAGATTCAGCAGTTTTTCTTAAATAAATGCTCCTTGAATTGTTGCAAGCATTTCATTAATGTCCTCAGTTTTGAAAAGGTTGATTTTGACCAAGTTCTAGTATTTCTGTTGCTTTTATAAAGGGAGATATGTATTAAGGTCTTCTCTGCCTTCCCCCACAGCATACACTTGCAACTACTGCCTGAAACTTACATTTCTTGGCTAATTCAGAGTCATTCCTCAAGTTTTCTCTTAAAAATCTCTTCCTCCAGGATACCGAGAAGAAGCTTGACTTACACAAGGAACTTTAAGTGGCCTTCCTGTCTTGTTGCCCTTTAACACTAAGTAAACAAGCAGTTACAATATGATGAGATATTCCTCCTGGGGAATTTTAACCTTCTTGAGAATAGGAATAATGTCCCTCCTTAACACATATAGCATAGGGATAAGGTCAACTGAATGTAAGAGGGCAATCTGTTTTATTCTGAATTTTAAAAAGCCAACAGGTAAAAGTAACAAAAGGAAACCAGAAACTGGGAATTAATTGAATACACTTTCTAAAAGCAGTTCCCTCAAGAAAAACTCCCATTTCACTTATCCTTGCTACTAAATTAATTGCTGCTCCTAATCCTTTTCTAATCTATGCGCAAGTTCTCAACTGGTCCTAAGGCATTGGCTTCATTAGCATATGAGTCATTTCGGAAGTATAATAAATATTCGGGAAGTCCTTTCTCTCTCCTCTCTTGGTAATTGTCACTACTTTAAAAGAGTGTTTTTCCATAGGCAAACACAACAAATTCATCTCTAATTCAACTTGTTGAAACAAGACTGGTGAAGCAGAAAAAGAGGAAAGATCTCTTTTTTTTTTTGAGACGGAGCCTCACTCGGTCGCCCAGGCTGGAGTGCAGTGGCCGGATCTCAGCTCACTGCAAGCTCCGCCTCCCGGGTTTACGCCATTCTCCTGCCTCAGCCTCCCAAGTAGCTGGGACTACAGGCGCCCGCCGCCTCGCCCGGCTAGTTTTTTGTATTTTTTAGTAGAGACGGGGTTTCACCGGGTTAGCCAGGATGGTCTCGATCTCCTGACCTCGTGATCCGCCCATCTTGGCCTCCCAAAGTGCTGGGATTACAGGCTTGAGCCACCGCGCCCGGCCGGAAAGATCTTAAAGATGGAGAAGGACAGCTTCATTCTACTACCTTCTCTATGAGAAAAAAAAAAAAAAAAAAAATCAAAGAGAAATTTGGGGAAAATACTCCTACAATAGAAAATATTTCAGAACCTAAACTTTGGCATGACAGGCAATCTCCAAACTAATCTCTGTACTAATCAGCTAAGTGGAATGTAATAATTGCTGTGTCACACATCAGCGTATAAAGCAACCTCTCAGTTTTGTGTTCTCTGCTTTATCATGATGCCACTGTTGGTTGTTATTGAGAATGGGCTGAGGAGTTTGGAAGAGCTACTTTACAAATGGAAATTGGGCAATTGTGAAGAGGAAAACAAGTGAGATGGCAGCTGGGGAGGATGAAAAATGACAGCTCAAGAAGAAAAGTTGGAAGTGATAATTGATATATTAAGGTTAAGAGGGAAGGCAGAAACACCAGCTACATGCTGAATTAGAACAGCAATTCCTGCCTGTGTTTTGACAGGGCCTACAAGGTGCTTTGGGCTTAGATATGTAATATTAATTGATTTATAAATCAAAATAAATACAGTTACTTTGGGTTGTTCAGATTTTTTTTATTCTATACTTTGCAATCCTTTTCTACTTTTATTTCACTTTGATAAAACTTTACAAAATATTTGGGACTGAGAAGATAGTTTCATAGAGCATCTAGTTAAAAGTGAGGCCAATGGAGCCTCCAACTGAATAGAAAATAATTTTGATAATTTAATAAGTCTATAAACAATATATTGGCTGAAAGCAGCATTTTCTTAGGAACAATGAAAGCTAGGTTTCAAGTCAGGATGCCATACTAATAGCCAGGTTGTACCAACTTCCTTGGAGAATAGGCTGTGCTTCTGCAACACGCTTTCTGTCTGTCTAGAATCTCATCTACAGTATGTCCTGTGATTCTGCAACATGCCTTCTGTCTGTCTAGAATCTCATCTAAAGTATGTTCTGTGCTGTTGCAACATGCTTTCTGTCTGTCTAGAATCCCATCTAGAGTATGTTCTGTGCTTCTGCAACATGCTTTCTGTCTAGAATCTCATCTAGAGTATGTTCTGTGCTGTTGCAACATGCTTTCTGTCTGTCTAGAATCTCATCTAGAGTATGTTCTGTGCTTCTGCAACATGCTTTCTGTCTAGAATCACATCTAGAGTATGTTCTGTGCTTTTGCAACATGCTTTCTGTCTGTCTAGAATCTCATCTAGAGTATGTTCTGTGCTTCTGCAACATGTTTTCTGTCTAGAATCTCATCTAGAGTATGTTCTGTGCTTCTGCAACATGCTTTCTGTCTGTCTAGAATCTCATCTAGAGTATGTTCTGTGCTGTTGCAACATGCTTTCTGTCTGTCTAGAATCTCATCTAGAGTATGTTCTGTGCTTCTGCAACATGCTTTTTGTCTAGAATCTCATCTAGAGTATGTTCTGTGCTACTGCAACATGCTTTCTGTCTGTCTAGAATCTCATCTAGAGTATGTTCTGTGCTTCTGCAACATGCTTTCTGTCTGTCTAGAATCTCATCTAGAGTATGTTCTGTGCTTCTGCAACATGCTTTCTGTCTGCCTAGAATCTCATCTAGAGTATGTTCTGTGCTTTTGCAACATGCTTTCTGTCAATCTAGACTTTCATCTAGAGTATGTTCTGTGCTTCTGCAACATGCTTTCTGGCTGTCTAGAATCCCATCTAGAGTATGTTCTGTGCTTCTGCAACATGCTTTCTGTCTGCCTAGAATACCTTTCTCCAAGCTTGAATACCTGACAAATTTCCAACACATTCCTCCATATCTGAGCATCAAGCCAAACACCTCATGCTCGAAGTTTTGACACTTTAAAGTGTGCTGTGGTATGTGTAATGCATTCTGGGACCACATTGTCTCCCGGCTTTGCCACTTCAAAGCTGTGAGTTATTGGGCAAGTCACCTAATTGCTCTATGCCTCAGTCTCCTCATCTGTAAAATAAGAAGGACATTACTATCTGCTTCATAATGTACTTGTGTATATTTACTAAATAAATGTGTAAAGTCTTTAAACATTGCTAAGCACGCATCAAGTGCTTTACAAGTGTGTGATTTTATTCTCCTCTCCTCACAGTTCGTTGATTCCTTCTGTGTATCCACTCTGCCCTTCTGAGAAATGTCTGTTACAATCTTTATTGCAAGTAGTTGCTAGAATGTCTGTTTCCCTGGACTGTACTAGGATCTTGAGAGCAGAAACCACATTTTAGTAATCTTTGTGTTCCCAGCATGTAGCACAGTACCAGGCACCAATTGTATTCAAAATATCATCTGATTGCTCTCACGCTTACGCGCGCTCTTTCTCTCTCTCTGATGGTTCCACTTTCTACTCCAGGCCTATAATTCTCAGCATTTCCTCAGAAAAGGTCTTTTGTCTACATGAATTCCCTGGATTTTGACTGTCTAGTCTCTGCTGATGACTCCAATTTACTTGCCATATCCCCATCAGCACTCCAATGTCTGGCTTGCTATGATCTAGCTTCAGAAATGCTGCCACCTCCTCAAACGAACTCTGTCCCCAAATTCAACTTTTAGTGGTCTCTTTCAAACTACCTTATTTCTTGCCAAAACTGTGATTGAATTGCCTAGCAAAACTGCTTCATCATAGTACATTATGTTGTGTTGGATTTTATATTGTCGGAGTTCAAAATGCTGGAGATCAGAGCTCTATTGCTATATTTCTGAGTATCATGGCAAATATGCACAGTAAATTACAGATAATTATTGCACATAATCCAACTAATAAAGAAAAGAGTATTGATTGAAAATATAATCACTATGCCTACTTCCTCTAATTATTTGATTTCCTGATGCTCCACTCCTTTGCTCTGTTTCATTCTTTCCTCCCTTGCATGCCTTTTTCATCTTATATCTCTCACAGCTTTAGCCTTATCTCCTCAGTCTATATTCTTTCCTCTTCTTCATTTTCTTTGTTATACAAAGCTTGTTTTAAAAGTTTCTACTCCTTTACCTAGCATAACTCTCCTAACTCTCTGTCTCCTTACCTCACCTTTCAAAATAAAAACAAACGGGCAATTTGAAGTCAGTTGAACATTTCAGGAATGCTTCCCGTGTTTTGTAGCTGTAGATACGAGTAAAAAGGATTGTTTGATTGTCAGCAAAGATAGTTGGAGTAGGGGTTAGGAGTGGCAGTTTCAAAGATTGCAGATTAGGTAAAGGCTATATCATAGTGGCTTAATTAAGGTATAATATGTTCTGGTTAGGGACCAGAAGACAGCTACTGATGATCATGTATTGAAAGTACTCTCATGCAGTTGCTCAGTCACAACTGCTTCCTTAAACATCACTTCTTAAGTTATTTGGAATGAGTAAAGCTGATTTGCCAGATTCATGTTCTGCAATTAATTGGTAAACATAATTCAGTAAGCTAGAGAAGATGGATGTAGTCATTAGAAAGAATGGCATGAAGGGCACTTATTGCATCTGATTCTTAAACTCGGCAATAAAACAGCTCTATTTAGAGTAAATAGAACCCCAGAGGCTTATCTGTTTCCTATTTTTCATATTTATGTGGTTCTCTGGGAGGCCACAAGGAGCTCTAGGATTGCAATTTTCGCCCTCAAAAATAGCATGAGAGATAGTGAGAAAACTTCTGGGGATAATACAGAGGGTGCTGCCATTCAAATGAGCACATCAGACTTGCTCCTTTCCTTAAAACTCCAGGACAGAAAGAGCCAGTATCAAGTACATCAATCCTTCAGGAGACAGATAAATATGAGGGAGAAGAGTTCAGAAAAAGTAGAATTTAGGATTGAAAATACAACCAAAACCAAATTTGAATGAGAGAAAAAACGTGAATTAACCAAACAAGTGGAATACAATACATTTGTATGGAAGAAGTTGGTTTTTAAGGTCATGCAAGCATAAAATTCCAGTACTGATGAAGAACATACTTCTGGCTCCAAAAATGCATCTTGAGCATGTTAATGAATGTAGTTAAATACGTTCAGTATCCAAACATCAAGGAAGGCCTAATATACCTGGAGAAAGGGTTGCTGTTACTGGTGTGACTTAAGAACCATGGGATCCGACTGCCTCCAAATAGCATTTCCTTCCCCACTCAACCTCCACATTCTTTTTGACTTCCCCATTACCCACGCCTTTTCCTCGTCTCTTTTACACGTTAAACTAGTCCCAGTAAGGGACTAGCAGAGGGCTTCTGAGAGAGGTTTTCCTCTGGAGTGAATGAACCTACTACAGAAAAGCACAGACTGTGAGGAGGAGGGAAGTCGGAAAACAACACTTGCCCTAATTCTGCAGTCTTCACACTATCACTGAGTCTCATGGGTGTGTGTGTTTACCTGCACACATGTAAGGCCCACAACGTTTGTGGGGTACCCTCATTCTCTAATCATCATACATTTTTCCTTTCTCAAAGCAATAAGAAAATACAATTTATAAGAGAAAATCTGTCTCTGTGGGTACTATTCAGCTCATGCCAGCATAGCACTTTTTCCTGTAGTATTATGTGCTTTGTATTGGTATAGTTTTCATATCTGTCGTGATGCCCTTAATCATCTCAGGTGCTTTCTTCTCCTGTTTGCTATTATTGGTGGTAAATCAGAAATGTGCTCAACTATTCCCATTTGGTGCACATATACATGTATCCTGTGGTATGTATAGCATACATTTTACAGGTGCATACCTAAATATGATGTTTACCTGGGAATTAGTATGTCTTTTGGAGGAAAGAAATATCTTTCATTTATTCACATTCCTTGTAAATAGAAAAAAGTGATTATTTCAGTGCATGTTTATTATTTGAAAGACTACTTTGGTATTACATAAATAATATTGAGATCTTAGGTTTTTTTCAATCAAATTTTACTAATTAGTTTAAGAGGATGAGAGACAAAACCTGAATGACTTTCTGCAGATATTTGCAACTGCAATCAAAACCATTTGTGCTCTTTTTCTAATCACCAAAGAGATTAAAATCACAGTCATCTCACTGGACTGTATTTTTGACAGATCCTCTAATAAAAGGGATAGAGCTTATAATGCAGGTGGTAAGAAATTATTACCCTGAATGCTGGTAAGGTTATGAAAGCTACATTTTTAAAAGAGCTGGTTTTGGTGAATAGATTTCAATTGTGTTTGCAATTCAGAGTTGTTTTATATTAGAGATTAAAGATTTCCTTATCAGCAATGACTTAGCGTTCCGAAATGAAATATAGATCCAATTAATTTCATTTTCCTGTGTCAGTGATGCTCTTTTCCCCTTTCATAAAGAAACTGGCCATTTAAATTTTACAGAGTTTTTGGGAAGCTTCCATGGTGACACCCTTATCTTGACAAAACAATGACCTTGCCTGGGTTTTTGGTTGGATCAGATGTGACTAAGGATTTGAGGATTTGATGCATCCTGTGTCAAGCTGAAAATAACACTCTTTTCCGCTTGTGAAGTGATACCTGGACTAGCAGAATTTTTCAACCTTATCTAATTCCGTTATTCCATACTGATTGTTCTATTTTCACATACTGAGAGGAATCTATTAAGTGCTTGGACTGTTCGGATAAAACTTTCTTTTGTTTTCCTTTCTCATCACTTAATGAGTACCACCAGTTCTGTTTTAAAGTGCAGCACAATCTTTTAAAAAGAGGAACTATAGGTTCAATTTCTATCTTTGTAACTAAGTTATGTGACTTTGAGTAAGTCAATTAACCTACCAGATTGAAACTGTGTTGTTACTTCAGGTTAATATTTTGCCATTGCTATTGAAAATGATGATGATAATGATAATTGATGATGATGTTTTGTTTTTGTGAGGGTGAAATATAAATGATAATTTTCAGAACATCATTACCCTGAGCACGTAAGGAATAACTCCTCTATGAGAACCACAGGAAGTATAAATAGCTTGTATCCTGAGCCAGAAATAAATCAATCATTCCTTGAGCTTGTGTTAATCATTTTTGCTTTATAATTGTATCAAGAACAAGGAGATCCTCTTAAAAACTAAAATGTAGTATTTAAGTAATGGGCCAAAATAAAAATCCCACTGAAATGCAATGGGAGGTCTGATGGGTGATACTTTGGGGATGGATGAGGTGGAGCTCTTCAGTGTGGCTCTGAAGCACTGATGGTCTCCAGTGAAGTCACATCAGACACTTGGGACATAGAGTGTTGCAATCAGTTATGTTTTATGTTCGCATATGTTATTAGCTATGCTTACTCTACAGTTTCCAAAGGATTTATATTTAGACATAAGGTAAAACAGACAGAGGATTATCCCAATGGTAATGTCACTCAAACTTGCACTCTGATGTGTTTTGTGAATTAGAAAATAGTGTGGAATGAGTTAACCCACTGGAAACTACATATATCTAAAGATATTCCCATTCCATCCACTCTCAGTCCTTTACCCTGTGTTATCGTTACAATATTACATACATTTTGTTTATTATATTCTTCTCTCTAACCAAAAACATAAGCTCTATGAACTCTAGTGCCTGGAGAAATGCCTGGCATATAGCTAGCATTAAAAAAAATTGTCCATTGGGAAAGGGATTAAAAAAATGTCACCCTGAAATATGCTACTTGGCATAAGGATTACTTTGAACTGAAGGCAATTTAGAAAAAGCAGGTTATGAGAAGAGTTCTCCGCCCTCCTCCATCTGCCTAAATGCAGGGTACACATTTTCCTTAAGAAGGTGTCTCCCCTCTCTTGTACCAGAAAGAGAACAATCCCTATCACCAGAGACAAAGAAGGTACTAAGATGAGTCTACAGAAACAAATCTTACTAAATAACCTTTATCTACCATTTAGTCTTCTTATATATTTACCTTCCCATAATTTACTGTCCCTAGAAGCCAAAACCTCCTTTCCTTTGTCTAGTCACTTCTTCACAGTTTGTCACCCGTTGTTAAAAAGGTATATAAACCCCTGTGCCTAACCACTTCTTTGGTTTTTTTTTTTTTTTTAATTCTTTTCTGTGAAACCCCCAAGCACATAACATACGATGTGTATGTCTTTTCTCCAGGTTCTCTTGTCCTTTGTCAGTTTAAATCACAGGTGGCAGCTACAGAACCTGAGCATAGAGGAAACGTTTTCTCCCCTGTAGTTCAATAGACAGCTACCCAGAACCCAAAGGCTATATTGGCTATATTTTTCTTTGCCACAGTCTCTATGAACTACCATTACTAATGTTAATTACTGAAGAATAGGCCGGGGGCGGTGGCTCAGGCCTGCAATCCCAGCACTTTGGGAGGCCAAGGCATGAGGATCACCTGAGGTCAGGAGTTCGAGACCAGCCTGGTCAACATGGTGAAACCCCGTCTCTACTAAAAACACAAAAATTGACCAGGTATGGTGGTGTGCACCTGTAATCTCAGCTACTCAGGAGGCTGAGGCAGAAGAATCGCTTGAACCCAGGAGTTGGAGGTTGCAGTGAGCCGAGATCATACCATTGCACTCCAGCCTGACAACAAGAGTGAAACTCCATCCCAATTAAAAAAAAAAAAAAATCACTGAAGAATTACAAATGTCACAAGGGCTTTACTTCATTGCCACTTGGAAAAGGAAGGGCATTATAAAAATATGATTACCTCTTGGGGGTGTATCACACACATGAAGGCTTTTAGTTTAATATGAGAAAAGTTGGCACAAAAGAATATATATAGAAAAGTATGGCATTTGCTATCATTTGAGCACTTTACAGGTGTCAGATTCTTCAAGTGCTTTTTGTGTTTTATCTTAATAATCCTTTATGAAGTAGATAGTTTTACTAGCCCTGTTTCATAGGTGAGGAAACTAAGACACAAAAGGCCAAGTAATTTGCCTAACACCTATTATTAGAATCTGGGTTTGAACCTAGGAAGCCTCCCTACAGTACATTCGTACTTGTCCACTACACTCAACGATATATATATATGACAACACTTAGCTATAATAACATGATTGAGGCAAAAATCGTATTTAAAAAGGGAGTTGGGGAGTCAAGGAAGATGTCACCTCCTGGGATCATAAGCAAGTGAGAGTTGATAAGGTTACTAGAAGAACAGATCTTATCCCTCTGCTCTTCAGTAAACACTGTGGGCTAGGTGATAGGAAGAAGACAGGGGGCAAACCTGGTAAGAACTTATCTCACTCTCTAAATCTAGTAACAGTAATTCTTTTGCATCATATCAGTTTTGAGTAAATGGTTGAATAAGGGGGAAAGATGGCAATACATTCATAATGTTTTATAGGCAACCTGGAGGAAAAGGATCTAGACGGCACAATAAATGGCAACCAAGGTAGAGAAAGAAGATAGATCAAAACACCATGAGTGAAGAAAAATAGGTGAAGAGACCCAGGGCGAGTAAGTGGGCTACAGAAGTTTTTACTGGAAATTAAATGATGGCACAGATAAGAATGACGAGGAAGGCCAGAGAAGTGCCCAGATAGGCCCTTACATAGGGGCTTTCAGCTTTTACAGACATGAAAATCAGAATTCTCAGCAGAACAGATTCACATTAATTAAACTCAACTTACTATTTTACAATAATCTGACATTAAGAAATAAAACTGCCAAGTGGAATTGGATTCTGTGTCTCTCCCCAGTTTATTCTCTCCTCATAGGCATGCTACATGAGATAACTAAATATTAACAAAATTTTAATTGGTGAACAAAATAGTTTATCTTTCAGCTAGGGCATTCCAAATACTGCTTGTTTGGGATAATCTTTGCTTGTCTCAGTGACATTTTGTTTCTATTTTCGTAGCTGGCCAAATCTCCTAATTCCTTTCTTTGGATGTGCTAATGATTTCATGGAACCATCTATCAAGTCTGGGAGTCATTTTCTTTCTTTCCGTTGACTGAACAACTTTCTCCTCTCATTGACTAGGTGTTAATTTTAAAGCCTCAAGCTCAGAGGGCATTCAAGTTTCCCTTATTGTCATATGTTCCTTGATTGAGAGACACCTCACTATAACTCTAGCCACGTATGAAATGCTCATGTCACTTGCTTTCTAGTTGAATTTGTTCTTGCAATACTCTCCTTTTAGTTCCTTGAAGATCACAAGCTCTCACCTCAGAGATTTCACACTTGGTGTTGCCTTCTCCTGCAAAGCTCTTTGTATCCAGCAAGAAACTAATTAATGCCCATTGCTTAGGCATGTAGAAAACCTCTTTGGGGACCAATTCCTAGACTAGAAAACTCCCTTTGTTATTTTCTCTCACAGCACACTGGTTTCATAAAATTTATCAAGATGTATAATTATGTATTTATGCAAGTGTTTGCTGATTGCTTAACTTTCCCCACTTAGTGATGTAAGGGAAAATATGCCTGTTAAAAGAAGAGGTTTAAAGTCTCCACATTGAAAATAAGGGAAGAGGCCCCCCCTTCCTTTTCTCTCAGAATTTCTTTCTCTGCCCTTTTTAAATGTACATAAATGTTTCTTATGACTCAACAACCTTCTTGCCAGTCTCACAACACAAGAATATTTCCCCAGTGACCTGAGAGCCATGTCTTTGAAATGTAATAATCAAAAAAGATAACATCTTATTTCCCAGTCTCCTGGGAGGATACAGGCCTAAGTTCAGCTGGCACCTGACTCCAAAAGGCAAAACCTACCTTTAATCATAAAGATAAAAGAAAATTAGCCATTTTATCTGAGACTATGAATGTAATGTGTTGTATCCACTTACTTGTATATAAGAGCGCGATTTCTTTCCACCTTTTAATTTCTTTAGTGAATTGCCTGTGCTCTGCATCACATTTTGATTTGTTACTCATTCTTTTTTTATTTTTATTTTTTTCTCAGCATATCATCCCTTGAATGTTGCTTATCCAATAATAAACTTGTTTTCAACCTCTATTACCTTTGTGGAGACACTTTCTGGGCTTGGAGGAGATTTTGCTTTAATAATATTCCCCCACTAATGCTAAGCTCCATGAGAATACTAATTAGGTCTGTTTTGTTTACCACCATATTCTCTGTGCATACACAGTGACCAGTTCAGTGTATAAGTCAAATAATTGTTCAATGAAGGAATAAATAAAAAATCTGGCAGGAGTCTCTATTTTCCCCCTCACTTTTCTCACAGGGCCATTATGAAGACCAAATGGAGTCAGACCAATTTACTTGGCAGCTTTAGTTCTATTGCTGTTTTGTAGTAGGATTAAGGATATTCTGCTTAAACCTTCTAAGCTTCAGTTTCCTCATCCATTGAATAGGGGTAATAATAGAATCTACCTCAGAAGATTCTTGTGAGGATAAATTGAAAGATTGCATTTAAAATAAGCAATATGGTGCCTGGCACACAGGGAGTAATAAATTCAGCTAATAGTTTATTTTTTTGCCCCAAATAAATAAACATGTTCATTGGAACTCAAGGACCACAATGATAAGAACAGTTGTAGATTGGAAGAGGTATGAAGAATTGCCTATGGCATCTTGGCAGGAATTTTTTTGATTCTACTACCCTATTCCCAGGTTTATTTGGGCTTTTCCATTAAGCTGACAACATGGGACCAAAATTCTTATTCCAATCATTTTTCCTACCTTTCTTCAGTGATCTATAACCAGTACCTCACTCAGCCAGGAATTCATAGGTGTGAGACATGTCAGGGTACCTGTCAGCCACAAGTAAGCAAACTGCAAACTTATGTTTATAGAAGCCTTTTTTATTTTCTCTCCTGACTAGTGGGTAGCTACTCTCTGAGAATAACTTTTTATCCTTTTGTCTTAACTCAGGTAGGAGATATCTCTTCTCCTTATGCTTTCAAATAGGTGAGCCCAGTAAGGTTATTTGTGGATTTATAGTCTTTTAAAACTACCTTCACCAGACCTAGAATAAATTATGCTATGAGTTTTACGATCCCTCTTAGAGGAGAAAACAAGTCTTCTCCCCTCTACCCTCCTAGGTGCAATGACTGGGGTCCCGGGATCAAACTAATAAAAGACAGATGAATAAGAGAGTTAAACTATAGAGGTTCACACACAAAATTGTGGCTCATGGAAGCAGCAGATGATTGAAGCATGTACCACTTTAGGCTAATATGGTTAAGCTTTATGTCCTCACCCAAATCTCAACTTGAATTATAATCCCCATAATCCCCACATGTCAAGGGAGAGACCAGGTGGAGGTAACTGAGTCAAGGGGGTGGATTCCCCCATGCCGTTCTCATGATAGTGAATGAGTTCTCACAAAATCTGATGGTTTTATAAGGGGCTCTTTCCACTTCACTCCCACTTCTCCTTCCTGCCTCCTTGTAAAGAAGGTGACTTGCTTCCCCTTTGCCTTCCGCCATGATCGTAAGTGTCCTGAGGTTTCCCCAGCCATGCTGAACTGTGAGACAATTAAATCTCTTTCCTTTATAAATTACCCAGTCTTAGCTATGTCTTTATAGCAGTATGAAAATGAACTAATACATAGGCTAAATGAAAGAAAAGGGGTTTTGAGGACAGGCGTGGTGGCTCGCACCTGTAATCCTAGCACTTTGGGAGTCAGAGGCAGGTGGATCGCTTGAGGCCAGGAGTTTGAGACCAGCTTCATCAACATGGAAAAACCTCATCCCTACTAAAAATACAAAAATTAGCTGGGCATGGTTGTGCATGCCTGTAATCCCAGCTACTTGAGAGGCAGAGACATGAGAATCTCTTGAACCTTGGAGGCAGAGGTTGCAGTGAGTTGAGATCGCACCACTGCACTCCAGCCTGGGTCACAGAGCAAGACTCTGTCTAAAACAAAACAAAACAAAACAAAGAAAAAGGGTTTGGGGCTTTGGGGCAAGAGAGACAAGTTATGGGAAGATGAGAGGAGGCAATGGATGATAAATTAGGGTTGTCTTGTTATGCAGAGTTGTCTCCTGAAGACTAGCTCTCTTCCTGGTAAGATACATCTTTACAAATGGAAATTTCCGTTACAAATATACATTTCTTTTATAAAAATGTAAATCTATATTTTATTTTTAGATAGGAGAAGGTAAAGAGCTTTTCCTGCCTCTGTTGATTCTCAATTGCCTTTAGCTCAAAATTATCCTTATGCCAAAGTGGCAAAATTTTGGGTGGCATATTCTGGTACCTTTCACTCCCCACATCCCACATCCCCATACACTGCTCTGAACATCCGTAAGTAGATACAACATGGTCAGAACAAAAACCGTCAACAATCATGATATTAAGTGTTTTAGAAAAGTTAGGGGTGTGTGTGTGTGTGTGTGTGTGTGTGTGTGTGTGTGTAGGGTGAGTGAATAGGAGAGAGAGTTATTCATGAAAGATCACTGAGCCAGGATTTAGAAAGCTGACTTTCCCTACAGAGACTACCAGTGTGTTATTATGTGAACTCAGGCTAATGATTTAATTTCTTAGTTCATTTATTTCTCTTATTAAAATCGGAACTGACTGTGCCTTTCTGCAAACGGCAAACTAGTTAGCTGTACTTGCTACAGCACTAGGCACAAATAAATCACTCATTAATACCTGTAGGCTAATGGAGTGATCCATGGGGAAGTTACATGTGGAAATGATGAGGGCATTTTAAATCCCTAGGATAAAAGCTTCCACTGCATTTATTGTAATGTACTATACCTCACCATAGTACTGTCCCCAGAATCCTATATTTTCAGCATTTTAGTAATGAAACCTCTAAGAGTGGGAGTCATGTTCTTTTCAACATTTTAGCATCAGTCTAATGTGGAAGCGCTATACTCAGGAGTCAGCTTAGGAGACCTGTGCAGAGCAAGTTGGATGCTGAGATGCTTTTAAGCTCTGCTGTAGAAACATATCTCATAGTGAGATAAAGTAATGACAGTGATTTCCTTGTGTGACTCATAAACTGATTCTGGAGGCAGTTGTGAGAAAGAGTTCTACATATTGTTAGAAGAACTGCATAGCTTCTGTAACCGTATTTCCTGGACCCCAAATCACAATACATGGTTTGACCAAGGATTTTTCCTGATTTATAAATATCAGTGAAATGTCTTACAAAATTATTAAGATTAAGTAATATCTCATTCTACCTTTAACTAATCGCCTTTATTCAGCATAATAAAATTATGGAACATCTGGATTGTCTGTCCTGGGCAATTTGGAACTGATAAGTACCATGTGTACAGCCAAAATGATTATCTTGAAGAGGACAAAATTCCTTCAAATACAATTATGCTTGCATATTTATTTAAACACTAGTCTTACTCTCTTATAGTCATACCTTGTATTAAAGTATATAAGATGCCCTAAAAAGAGAATAATAACCAAATGACTGAATCTATTGCTTTCTTCCCCTGAGTTAATAGATTGCTACAATAGGTAATAATTCCATGTTCCTCTGTATTAGAAAAAGGTAGTTACTAATAGACAATGGTACAGTTGTTATTTAACCACACCTATATAATCAGACAAAATAGCTCAGTGTACATCTCTCATTTGGCAAAATAGTGATCTTTGTCACTGAACTTTAGATATATCAAAATCTAAAATGATATTCCAATTTGTTTTTAGGAAACAGATATCCTGATTTTCCCTTGATATTTACATAGCTATAAGAGACCATTATCCCTGGGATAATACTTCTTTTTTACTACCAATTTCTAAAAAATAATACAATAAATGCATCCCCTGGCCCTTTTAAGTTTGTTGTTTTGGAGGTCAGAATTCAGCTTTTCTTTTTGTTATAGTCAGCATGTTAGATATTTTTGTCTCTAAGGAGTTTCAGCTTCTCCATATCCCCTTGTGGTCTCCATGTGTACTATACTAAGTTTCTTATTTTCAGTGAGTTGAAGTCACTGCTGCCGGACATGTCAATTCTTTTCTCTCACTATGAATGAGCCTCAAGCTTGAGGAAGGTAGAGCATGGATGAGTGACAATTCACAAGCCAGAAAAACCTTTCTGGGCCTTCTTCCACCACCTTGGTGCTTGCCAAATTCTCAGGCCCCTCACAGGTAGGACCATGACTACCGAATTAGCCAATGTTTGGGAGTTTTCCCAGATTTAATTTGAATGAGGGGCCACTTCCCACAAATACACAGTACCAGCAGGCTGATCAAAGACAGTATCCTCTCTAGTCCTTTTAAGATTAAAGAGATTCAGTTTGTATCCAAACGATGAGTGCCTTCCAAAATAGATGGCTATGGGTAGAAGAGTGGGGAAAAAAATCTAATTATTATTTAGTTCTTTGTGATTACTTTTAGACAAAATAGAATTGACAGCCTTGGAAATATTACTAGAAGCATAAATTATGCAACATATCTTATTATCATACAAACTTAGTATTATGCTGATATTACAACACTGCCAATCAAATTGGAAACTCAGTTCTCACCTAGTCTGTAGAAAGGAACATCATTTCTTTGTTGTTGTGAATCTCTTTTCTGTCATGTTCGGAAAAATCCAGGAGGTACTCTTTTCAGTTATTTTGGCTACATCTCTCTCTCCCATTCTAAAACCACCTCTCAAAGAGCATTGCAAGGGGCCTCTTCAGAAAAGAGGAGAGGGTGTACTCTGAGACTGTGTTGCCATATCAACTCAAGATAATTTGAAAATGAAAACCAAACAAACAAACCACGATAGGGTTTGCGTGTTGGTGGTCATGTTGAGGCTTTGTAGGGGCCACAGGAGAAGTTCTCCTTTGCCCTATGAGGATTTCCTGAAAATCACTGACAAGAGGCAGATGAATATGAGAAAAGGCATATGAATTTATTTAATATACATGTATGGGAGACTTCAGAATGAAGGCCCAAAGATACAGGGCAAATTGTCCATTTATATGCTTAGGTTCAACAAGCTGCAGATAGCCATGTGGATGTATGATTGGATAAAAAGGGCATGATCTAATGCTAATAGAGTGAGTGGGGAAACCCAGCAAGGCCCGTCTGCCTAGCTGCTTCTTGGCCTCTCTGAGCAGCATTCCTTCCTTCTGGGCGTAGGGCAGGGCCCTCTCTGGAATGGGGATCTTATGACCTACAGTCAGACAAGGCAGGTCAGATGATTTCTTTACGGCCAGTTTTTACACAGAACGATGGAGGGAAAATTAGAGTAGCATTTTTAGGTTTTATGACTGGCTTTCAGGAAAAGAGGTTCTGTTTTTTTCTGATCATCCTTGGGGAAGAGGGATTCTAGTTTCTACGGCTAGCCTCGAGGGAGAAGGGGACAGAGAGACAGGAGGGCAGGACAAAGTCAGAGAAAAACTTCTGCTTCTGAGGATGCTGCTGAGGCCTTCATTTTGGAGTATTGTTTTCTGAGCTCGAATCACTTCAAATGCTCCACTTCAACCTTCATCAAATCCACCAGCTTTGTTGATTTCTTTTTCAAAATATGTTTTTCCAGTATGTTTTAACAATCAAACTTAATGGATAGTTTGTATTCTTTTCTGGACTCTAATTTCCTTGCTTCCAAGTTTACAAGAAGCTAGAACTGACTGATACGGGTTAAGACTGAATAGAAAAACACTATTTGTCAATAAAATTGCTGTATATATACCATACTTCTACTAAATACTGCACTCAAACACTGAATCCTTGATATAAAATGCTCTCAGGTTGCATATGTTTTGAACGCTGAGGTTGTGTGCATGAGAATCCAAAAATGTTTGCAAAGTCAAATAATTTTGTAATCCTCCCTAGGTAGATCCAGAGAGTAACCGGTTAATAGGTAGGTGGCACAATGTGTCCGTTGAAGGAGAAAGCTGAGCTGTAGAAGCAGTGTGGTGTCATTAAGAGAACATGGACTTTTGACTCAGACAGATGGCCTGAGGCAAGTTATTTAACGTGTATGTGTTGCAGTTTCTTTAGATGGAAAACACATATCATTGCTGCTTCAAAGGGCCACATAGAAGATTAATATAGGAAGTGTTTACAAAATATTTAGCACTGTGCTTGGAACATACTGAGTGTTCAAGAAAAGGTGCTCGTTATCTGAAAACCGAGGTTCTAGAAAATTTTAATATGTACTTATTTAAAACAAATACAATTTTTATTTTCTAAGGGTGCTCAGGTTATAAGACTATATTTGATATGAAAAATAACCCTGTTATATAGGAAATGTACTTATGATATTCTCATTTACAAGTGACAAAACTGAGAGCCCAAAATGTATACAACTTTCCCAAAGCAATCCAGTTAGCCAGTGGGAGATAGGACTAAAATGTGGGTGTTTTTGCTCCCAGTCAGGTGCTGTCTCAATGGTACAGAAGACTCATCAGTTCAGAAGAATGAAAATACAAGGGAGAAAGGAAAAAAACAATTATAAAAGAAGATAAATCAGTTATTTATAATCATTTTGTAGTTTTCGAAGAAGCTTTGATTCTAAGGAGGGTCCTTTGGAAATATTTACAGTATTATTTGTGAAGCTAAAAGAATAAGAAAAAACTAAATTGCTCTGCATACGAAAAGGGTAAACTCTTAGAAGTAGAATGTGCTTGATTTAGGAGGCCAAAGAAAGTAGGGTAGGCCAGATGTGGGTGCTGGTAGTTGAAGGAAAACTTTGGAGGAAAAGGAGAGATGCCTCATTGGTATGTTTTTCTTCTTTTTTAAAACAACAAATTATTTATTTCGGTTTTATTTTTTAATTGATGCATTGTAATTGTACATGTATATGTGGTAAAATTTGATGCTTCCATACCTATCTATGTTTTATAATGATCAATTCAGGATATTTAATGTATTCATCACCTCATGCATTTATCATTTTGAATTTTTTAAATAATTTTGCTTTTTGGGTGTGATGTAACCGTAAACTTCACTCTCCTAACAAACCATTAGCAAAATATTAATTTCTTAATAATGGTAGGAGAGTAGATTTTCTTTGTCAGGCTGAAGAAAATGCCAAGGTATGCTGCAGGTTTAGTTGGAATAATTTCTATCTTCTTTCCACACCAGTCACATCTAAGTTGCAAAGGAGTAGATTGCCATCTTTCAACCTTTCAAGAAAATGAAGAGTATTTTAAATGCCTTTCTATGTTCTCTAGCAAAAAGCCCCCATAAATTCTAATATACACAATAGCCAAACCAGTTTTTTTTTTTTTTTTTTTTTTTTTTTTTTTTTTTTTTTTTTTTGAGACGGAGTCTGGCTCTGTCGCCCAGGCTGGAGTGCAGTGGCGCGATCTCGGCTCACTGCAAGCTCCGCCTCCCGGGTTCACGCCATTCTCCTGCCTCAGCCTCCCGAGTAGCTGGGACTACAGGCGCCCACAACCGCGCCCGGCTAATTTTTTGTATTTTTAGTAGAGACGGGGTTTCACCGTGGTCTCGATCTCCTGACCTTGTGATCCGCCCGCCTCGGCCTCCCAAAGTGCTGGGATTACAGGCGTGAGCCACCGCGCCCGGCAAACCAGTTTTCATATGAAGGAGTGAGGCAGGCTGAGTGGAGGGTGTATGCTTCATCCAAAGGGGATTGCCTCAACTCAGACCAGGCAGATGGCTTCAGTGCGGAACTGAGTGTTGCCAGATCTGATTTTCTTCAAAAGCAAAGAAACAAACTGGTGATCTGAATTTTTATGTGGAATTTTGTGATTTTAAAATATCTACCATGTGTTAAAAACAAAATGAAATAAACGAGCAAACAGCAAACATTGTACTGGCCAAAGAAAACAATCTACAAGCTGGGTCTGCCTCTGGACCACCTGTTTGCAACTTCTGCCAGCAGTCCCAACACTTCCACATGCTACAAATTAAATTTGAAAAGCACTGGTATACATACATCCTAAACACCCCAGGCTAAGGATTTAATAAGTAATTGTATGACCTATCCTTTCTGTACCTAAATTCCCTCATCTGGAAAATTGGAAAAATTGTTGTGCTTTCCTTATAGGACTGTTGTAAGGATTAAATATATTAGTGCATTATTCTCTTCATTCACCTCTCATCCATCTTCTACACTCACTCAAAGTCTGATTTTACCTCTAGTTAATCTCTAAGCAATGCTTACATGGCTAACCAACAGTGACTAGATGCAAATGGGAACAGTCTTTATGCCTTTTTCTTTTTAATGCTTTCCTTTACTCCCCGATGCTAGTCAAGAACTAAGTTATGGTTTTGACGAGTACCATGTCTCTCCAAATCTTCCTAAGTCCACAAGTAAATTTCTAACTGAACTCCAGCAGGGGGTTTCTTGCTAGTGTTCCTACTACATAATGCTATGAAAATGAGCTTTTTGTGGGCACTGCTTTAATCTCACTGCTTTAGTCCTAAAAATTCAGTATTTGTTCTTCAGCCACTACTTAAGACCAAGCCACTTTTGTGGTTTTCAGGTTTTCGAAAAACACAAGTGGCTTGGTCTTAATTAGTGGCTTACAAAAATAAATGCTTACATGAATTCAAATAACACCAGCCAAATCCACCCAACCACATATAACTACTGCATTTTACTTGCTGTATAAACAGTCTGCTTCTATCACACATTATTGTGCTGTAGACATTTTTCTAGTCAGTGAATTTCATTCAATAAATAAAAACAGCATAATATGTAAATAGGTTTCTGACATTCTCTTATGTCATGATTTATTTAACCAAATATCTATAAATAAGCATTTAGGTATTCCCATTTCTTTGCAATGTAAGGGTTACTATTTTTATATATATATTTTTTTTTCCTGGTAATTTTCTGGAGCTATATTTCTAGAAAAAGAATTGCTTTGTGAGTATTTATACATAGGTTAAATTTTTATACTTGCTGAAACATCACTTCCTGGAAAATGTATTATATTTCCTAACTCCGAGAAGGCAAGAATGACTGTACGCTTTTCTATATTCACACCAATACTGGATATTGTAATTTTCCCTTTTATGAGTTTATCTTTGCAAGGCTTATAAAAGACAAATGATATCTCGTTGCTGTTTTTTTGTTTGGATTTTTTGTTTGTTTGTTTTGGGTTTTTTTTTTTTTTTTGCATTTCTCAATTATTTGGTCAAATATCTTTTCCCATTATTTCAGCAAAATTTTTTTTTGGTTTTAATTATGAATTGTCTGTCCCTGCTCTCTGCAAAGATTTCTATTAGAACATTCATCTTTTCCTTGTTTATTTATAAGGGTACCTTTTATTAAATCCACTGTTTGACATATATATATATATATATATATGCAAATATATTTCCTTTTGTCAATTTTCCATCAATTTATGGGTAGCATGTTGCTTGAAGAATAGTGACTGTGACAATAAGTAAAAATCAACATTATAGCCTTTATATAGCCATTATAGGCCCTGTTCTAATTTAATTACATGGATTCACTCATAATCCTGTCTACAAACCTACTATGATTATTTTTGTTTTCAGACGAGGAAATTGAAGTACAAGGAAGGTAGCGACTCTGCTGGACTTGAAACAAAATGATCTGTAAACACTCCATGCTGTTAAGCACTGTCAAAGATAAACAAAGCCAGACATCACTAAAACAGTAAGGACAGATTTTTTTCAGTAGTACTATCACAGTGGAGAAAAGAGTGAGCTGAACTCAACTTTTGCCCATCTTTTGATTATATTATTAGATTTTTTCCTATAGAGTTGTGTGAGCTCCTTATATATTTGGGTTATTAGATCCTGACAGATAGGTAGCTTGAAAATATTTTCTCCTGTTCTGTGGGTTTTTTTTTTCTCTCATTGTTGATTGTATCCTTTGCTGTGCAGATGCTGACTTGAAGTGATCTCATTTGTATTTACATATACATATCAAATATATGGATAATTGTATATATTGAATCTTAGTTTTTAAAGTGTTGAGTTTTTATTTGTTTGTTTGTTTCTTTTCAGAGACAGGGTCTGACTCTTGTTGCCCAGGTTGGAGTGCAGTGGTGCAACCTCAAACTCCTGGGCTCAAGTGATCCTCCTGCCTCAGCCTCCTGAGTTGCTGAGACTACAGGTGCATGCCACAACACATGGCTGATTTTTAAAAGTTTTTGTAGAGACGGGATTTCACTTTGTTGTCCAAGCTAGTCTCAGGCTTCTGACATCAAGCAATCCTCCCATCTTGGTCCCCCGAATTACTGGGATTACAGGCATGAGCTACTGTGCCTAAGATTCTTTTCATTTTTTGTTGGCTTGATTGATTAATAACAGTGAAAGATATGTTTTAAAGCCACTAAACACTATTATATATTTTCATCTCTTTTATATTTTATTTTAAACACCAGTACATGTTTTTTTATCTCTTTATTCTTAGAATTTTAAAATTTGTGTGTGGAACCAATATGAGCTCCACAAATGTAGTGTGTAGATGAAGTTAAATCTCTTTCATTTATTCATTTAGTTACTGGAATCCCACACATTTAATCAGCAGCAGACCTACTTTAACTGACAGTACCTCCATTCCTTAAATGTGTAAAAGCTCCAAGGACCTTACTTAGTTCAGCCCCAAAAATCAAATTAGGAAAATGAAAGGATTACTGATTGGGCCACGATTTCCGTTGCCTTTTCCTGCCACAAAATTATAACGCATAGGGTTGTTCCTGTAATTATAAATAGATGTTGTTTGTACAGTAGCTTAAGAAAAATAATTATTATTGAAATATTTAACATTAATTGAATGCTTACTATAACTGATGAAAATTGTAATACACACTTTACATCAAATGAATCCAATATCTGAACATCCACTATATAAAAACACCATATTACTATTTGAATTCTAAGCTCAACCAAGAAGGCCAGGCATGTAGGGTTTTAAGTTTGCAGATCTTAATGCCCAGCTCTTAGATTTTATAAGCCCAGACACCATTAAGAGCATCAGCATGTTCCGGGAAAAATATGTCTGGACTGTTTCCAGTCCCTGTTCTTTCATGGACCTAGAACTGCTTTCCCCTTTGAAGATCCACCCTAAGGAATCATGTAGGTTCGTTTTTAGGGCTTCAAAGGTATCAAAGATAGTGAAGTACAGGTATTTCTACCTTTTTCTCCTTCTTGAAATGAATTACATACACAAAAAAGAAAGACACAAAACCTATTTATAGCAGAGAATTTGTGTCACATCTAGAACGTATAAAACAAAAACCTTCTATTATGTGAATTTTCAAAGAAGCAGTTTATTTGAAATACTATTTCAGAGAAAATATTTAAGAGTTCCAAAAGGACATGATAAGAAAACAGAAGGACTTAAGTTACAAGCTGGTAGAGAACAGGAAAAAAAGGAAGAAACAAGTAAAAATGGTTGTTATTTTTTTGCTGCTTCTTATCTAGCTTTTATTTTAAGCTTTTTATCTAGCTTATATAGCTAGATAGGAAGCAGCAAAAAAACCAAAAAAACATAAAAACAAAAAAAAAAACCAACTATAGCTGAAAACACAGTTAAGGATGTGGAAGACTAGAACAAGGAGAATGAACAAATGAAATGAAAAAGAATTTTAAAAATGTAAAGTTTCTGTGGACATAATAGCTAATTAGGACAATTGAATTACACCATATACGTAATTTTTGTACCTGAAGGAGAGAACAAAAATATATTTATAAAATATAAAAAATAACATAATCAAAACTTCCAGAGACACAGGAATGCCCAGGTCTCTAATTAAATGCATATTTCCATCATATAGCATTAAAGGATAAGTGTCTATTAAGAGCACAAAAAGGGGTGTGTGTGTGTGTGTGTGTGTTAATGGGGGTTACTTCTGGTACTAGAAAGCAGGAGTAGGAGGTAAACTCATTCTTACTGTATATGCTGTCAACCTGTTTGAAAATGTAACTATTTTGTGTGTTATTTTTATAATATTAATACCAAAATATCCCTAAATGTTAATTGTGTCCCTCTTCCCTGCACATGAAAGTGACTAGTTTTTTGGGTTTGGGAGTTTTTTAATTTAAAAAAATTTATAGCAAAGCTACCTTTAAAGGTTTGAATGTGATTTATCCTCATAAGGAGAGTCTCATATTGGGATAAATTGAAATTCATTTCAATTTCTGGTTGCAGGCCTGAGGAAGTGGAATAGCACCTATTGAGGAAGGACACAAAGCCTTTCTGGATCTTTATACTCTTTCTTCCTTATGGAACAAAAGCCTTAAGCTACCAAAGGAATAAGACCAAATTCTCTTATACTCAGGCCACAGTTGAAGACTGATTGGGTCTCAGGAAATGGAATGGAAAAAATCAAAAACAAATAAACAAAATAAAGCAACAACAGCAAGACTATCTTTGAAGTAGGAATAAGAACATATCTTGGGCCGAAATTTTTACAGATAACCTGTTGCTGGCAGAAGGAACCGGATCACCGAAATAACCCATCTCCCAAATGCAGGAGCATAGTACCAAACTAAGACTGAGGATGGACCAGAAGATAAGAGAATATCTCCCTGCCCCACACCAACAGGTTTCCCAGTGTTAAACACCAACCTAATGCCACCAACCAACCATCTGGTGTTGCTAGATGTCACCAATCTAGTAATACCAATCTAATGTTAGTACAGAGGCAAGAGCCAGACAGACTCTCTGAGGCACAGGTGCAAACAGAAGATATAAACCTGAGGGTGGAACAAACATTGAAAGAAAAAAAAAAAAATCAGTACACCAACCCCAACCTAAGCAGAAGATAACACCAGAAGATTTGGTGATTGGAGCACTAAGGGTGCATGATGACAAAACCCAAATCTAGCTCAACTAAAAGCCTGGAAAAAGAATAGGCATGCTCGCTTCGAGTCATAAACTATTTATCCTAGTTTCTATCACCTGACATAAAAATGTCTGGTTTTCAACAGAAATACACACAATATACAAACTGGTTAAGGAAAACATAATGTTAAACATAAAACAACCAATAGAACTAGATGGGAGTGTGACTCAGATGTAGGAACAAACAAAGGATTTAAAATACTTATGATTTACATGTTAAATGTTCTATTTCAGGGGAGAGCATGCTTTTTCTGTAAATGGCCATATAGGCCTTGTGGGCCCTATGTTCTCTGTCACAACTACTCAGTTCAACCATTGTAGCACAGAACCAGCCACAGGCAATACATAAATAAAAGGACATGGCTATGTCCCAATACAATTTTATTTGCAAAAACAGGTGGTGGGCTTCAGTTTGCCAATTCCTATTCTAGTAGACAAGGTGGATGAATAAATAGAGGGTTTTAGCAGAGAGATGGAAACTACAAAAAAGGATCAAGTCAAAATGCTAGAAATGACAAATGCAATCAAAGATATAAAAATATTGTCAATAAACTCATCACTAGACTAGTCACAGTTTAAGAACAAATTCAGCGAACTTGAAGATCGGTCAATAAAAATTCACCAAACCGAAAAAAAGACTTACAATGATCAGTTAACCAACCAACCAAACAAAAAACCTGCAGAGCATGTAAGAGCTTGGGGATAATGGGACAATATCAAAAGGTCTAACATTTTTGCCATTGGAATCTTTTATTGTGCTTTTTTTTTTTTTTTTGGCAGCTTATAAAATTATATCTTTTGTTAATTTTTAATTTTTGTGGTTGCATAGTAGCTGTATATATTTATGGGTGCAACTGGAATCTTGGAAAGAAACTGGAGAGAGAATGTGGCAGAAAAATATTTGAAGAGATAATGGCCAAATGTTTTCCAAACATAAAATCACCAATCCGCACATCCAAGAAACTCAGAGAATGTGAAGCAAAATAAATACCAACAAAGAACGCACCACAATCAAACCTGAAAACCAAAGATAAAGAGAAAATCATTGCAGCCAGAGAAAAATGATACATACAGGAAAAGAATAACATATCAGATTTCTAGTCACAAACAATCCAAGGCTGAAGCCATTGTAAAGACATTTGTAAAGTGATAAAAAAGAAAATGACAATCAAGGATTCTATGCCAAGTAAAATAACTTTCACAAAGAAAGGAAAAAATAAAGATTTTTTTTTCAGACAGACAAAAACTAAAAAAAATCCATTGCCAGCACAATTATACTATAAAATTTTTTAAAGAAAATTCTTTAGGCAGAGCAATATGACACTAGATAGATCAAACAGATAAAATATTAGAATTAACAAATAATCCACAAAGGTCCCTGGATCAAAAACCAATATAAAAAACTCTCTCTCACACACACACCAATATGAAAACTAAAAGTTTTAAAAAATCAATATAGTCCAAAAATCAAATGCCAGAAATAGATTTAACAAAAATTGTGCACAGCATCAACACAGAGAACTATGAAACATTATACAAATTAAACAAGGCATGACCAGATTGAATGATAAATCTTGTTCTTGGATTGAAAATTTAATATTCTAAAAGTATAATTTTTAAAAATTCCATAACTTCAATGCAATCCCAATTAAAGTGTCAAAAGTTATTTTTGTGTGTGGAAGTTGAGAAACTAACGATAAAATTACATGGAAATAAGAAAGGATAATAACAGCTAAAACAATCTTAAACACAGATCCGAGATTATACTCTGTGGAACATTAAGGTTTATTACAAAACTACATTAATTAAACAACTGAGGCATTAATGCAAAAATACACAGTGGCATAAAATGTAACAATCTGGAAACAGACCTGTGGGTATTTATTTATTTAAAGGTAGCACTAAACCCCAGTCTGCAAAGGGCTGTCTTTTAAATAAGATGGTGCTAGGAAATTTAGATTTATATCTTGGAAATTAAATGAATGTTGATCTCTACTACACAACAAACAAAATACATTCCAAATGTATCACAGCCTTAAATATGGAAAGTAAAACAATGAGGTTTCTAGTAGATGACATAATAGAATTACTTCATGACCTTAGGATAGGCAAAGCATTATTAAACAGGACACAAAACATGTTAGCACTAAAGAAAATAAGTGATAGAGGCCAGGCAAGGTGGCTCATGCCTGCAATCCCAGGACTTTGGGAGTTCGAGGCAGGTGGATCACTGGAGGCCAGGAGTTCGAGACCAGCCTGCCCAACATGGTGAAACCCCGTCTCTACCAAAAAATTAAAAAAATTAGCCAGTGATGGCACATGCCTGTAATCCCAGCTACTCGGGAGGCTGAGGCAGGAGAATCGCTTGAATCTGGGAGTTGGAGGTTGCAGTGAGCCGAGATTGCACCACTGCACTCCAGCCTGATGACAAAGTGAGATACTGTCTCAAAAAAAAAAAAAAAAAATTGATAAACTGGAATTCGTTAAAATTAAGACTATTCTATCTGCCACCTACATTAGGTATTTCTCCTAGTGTTATCCCTCCCCTAGATCCCCACCCCTCAATAGGCCCAGGTGTGTGATGCTCCCCTCCCTATGTCCATGTGTTCTCATTGTTCAACTCCCATTTATGAGTGAGAACATGTGGTGTTTGGTTTTCTGGTCTTGTGATAGTTTGCTGAGAATGTTGGTTTCCAGCTTCATCCATATCCCTGCAAAGGACATGAACTCATCCTTTTTCATGGCTGCATAGCATTCCATGGTGTATATGTGCCACATTTTCTTTATTCAGTCTATTATTGATGGACATTTGGGTTGGTTCCAAGTCTTTGCTATTGTGAATAGTGCCACAATAAACATACACGTGCATGTATTTTTATAGTAGAATGATTTATAATTCTTTGTGTATATGCCCAGTAATGGGATTGCTGGGTCAAATGGTATTTCTAGTTCTAGATCCTTGAGGAATCGCCACACTATCTTCCACACTGGTTGAACTAATTTACACTCCAATCGACCAGTGTAAAAGTGTTCCCATTTCTCCGCATCCTCTCCAGCATCTGTTGTTTCCTGACTTTTTAATGATCGCCATTCTAACTGGCATGCGATGGTATCTCATTGTGGTTTTGATTTGCATTTCTCTAATGACCAGTGATGATGAACTTTTTTTCATGTCTGTTGGCTGCATAAATGTCTCTTCTTTTGAGAATTGTCTGTTCATATACTTTGCCCACTTTTTGATGGGGTTCTTTGTTTTTTTCTTGTAAATTTGTTTAAGTTCTTTATAGATTCTGGATATTAGCCCTTTGTCAGATAGATAGATTGCAAAAATTTTCTCCCATTCTGTAGGTTGCCTGTTCACTCTGATGATAGTTGTTTTGCTGTGCAGAAGCTCTTTAGTTTAATTAGATTCCATTTGTCAATTTTGGCTTTTGTTGACATTGCTTTTAGTGTTTAAGACATGAAGTCTTCGCTCATGCCTATGTCCTGAATGGTATTGCCCAGGTTTTCTTCTAGGATTTTTATGGTCCTAGGTCTTACATTTAAGTCTTTGATCCATCTTCAGTTGATTTTTGTATAAGGTGTAAGGAAGAGGTCCAGTTTCAGTTTTCTGCATATGGCTAGCCAGTTTTCCCAACACCATTTATTAAATAGGGAATCTTTTCCCCATTGCTTGTTTTTGTCAGACTTGTCAAAGACCAGATGATTGTAGATGTGTGGTGTTATTTCTGAGGCCTCTGTTCTGTTCCATTGGTCTATATATCTGTTTCAGTACCAGTACCATGTTTTTTTGGTTACTGTAGCCTTGTAGTATAGTTTGAAGTCAGGTAGTGTGATGACTCCAGGTTTATTCTTCTTGCCCAGGATTGTCTTGGCTCTGTGGGCTCTTTTTTGGTTCCACATGAAGTTTAAAGTAGTTTTTTCCAATTCTGTGAAGAAAGTCAGTGGTAGCTCGATGGGGATAGCATTGAATCTATAAATTACTTTGGGCAGTATGGCCATTTTCACGATACTGATTCTTTTTATCCATGAGCATGGAATGTTTGTCCATTTGTTTGTGTCCTCTCTTATTTCCTTGAGCAGTAGTTTGTAGTTCTCCTTAAAGAGGTCCTTCACATCTGTTGTAAGTTGTATTCTTAATTACTTTATTCTCTTTGTAGCAATTGTGAATGGGAGTTCACTCATGATTTGGCTCTCTGTTTGTCTGTTATTGGTGTATAGGAATTGCTGTGGTTTTGCACATTGATTTTGTATCCTGAGACTTTGCTGAAGTTGCTTATCAGCTTATGGAGATTTTTGACTGAGACGAGGGGGTTTTCTAAATATACGATCATGTCATCTGCAAAGAGAGAAAATTTGACTTCCTCTCTTCCTATTCGAATACGCTTTATTTCTTTCTGTTGCCTGATTGCCCTGGCCAGAACTTCCAATACTATGTTGAAAAGGAGTGGTGAGAGAGGGCATCCCTGTCTTGTGCCAGTTTTCAAAGGGAATGTTTCCAGTTTTTGCCCGTTCAGTATGATATTGACTGTGGGTTTGTCATAAATTGTTCTTATTATTTTGAGATATGTCCCATCAATACCTAGTTTATTGAGAGTTTTTAGCATGAAGGGGTGTTGAATTTTGTCAAAGGCCTTTTCTGCATCTATTGAGATAATTGTGTGGTTTTTGTCATTGGTTCTGTTTATGTGATGGATTATGTTTATTGATTTGCATATGTTGAACCAGCCTTGCATCCCAGGGATGAAGCTGACTTGATTGTGGTGGATAAGCTTTTTGATGTGCTGCTGGATTCGGTTTGCCAATATTTTATTGAGGATTTTTGCATTGATGTTCATCAGGGATATTGGTCTGAAATTTTCTTTTTTTGTTGTATCTCTGCCAGGTTTTGGTATCAGGATGATGCTGGCCTCATAAAATGAGTTAGGGAGGATTCCCTCTTTTTCTATTGTTTTGAATAGTTTCAGAAGTGGTGGTACCAGCTCTTCTTTGTACCTCTGGTAGAATCTGGCTGTGAATCCGTTTGGTCCTGGACTTTTTTGTGGTTGGTAGGCTATTAATTACCTCATTTTCAGACCCTGTTATTGGTCAATTTAGGGATTTGACTTCTTCCTGGTTTAGACTTGGGAGGGTGTATGTGTCCAGGAATTTATCAATTTCTTCTAGTTTTTCTAGTTTATTTGCATAGAGGTGTTTATAGTATTCTCTGATGGTAGTTTGTATTTCTGTGGGATCAGTGGTGATATCCCCTATACTGTTGTGTTTTTTTTGTTTTTTTTGTTTTTTGTTTTTTGAGACAGAATCTTGCTCTGTCACCCAGACTGGAGTGCAGTGGCACAATCTTGGCTCACTGCAAGCTCCACCTCCCAGATTTACACCATTCTCCTGCGTGAGCCTCTGGAGTAGCTGGGACTACAGGCGCCTGCCACCATGCGTGTCTAAATTTTTTGTATTTTTAGTAGAGACAGGGTTTCACCATGTTAGCCAGGATTGTCTTGATCTCCTGACCTCATGATCCGCCCTCCTTGGCCTCCCAAAGTGCTGGGATTACAGGTGTGAGCCACTGTGCCCGGCCCCCTATGTCATTTTTTATTGGATCTATTTGATTCTTCTCTCTTTTCTTTTTATTAGTCTGGCTAGTGGTCTGTTTTGTTGATCTTTTCAAAACATCAGCTCCTGGATTCATTGATTTTTTTGAAGGGTTTTTCGTGTCTCTATCTCCTTCAGTTCTACTCCGACCTTAGTTCTTACTTGTCTTCTGCTAGATTTTGAGTTTGTTTGCTCTTGCTTCTCTAGTTCTTTTAATTTTGATGCTAGGGTGTCAATTTTAGATCTTTCCTGCTTTGTCTTGTGGGCATTTAGTGCTATAAATTTCCCTCTACACACTGCTTTAAATGTGTCCCAGAGATTCTGGTACGTTGCGTCTTTGTTCTTATTGGTTTCAAAGAACACCTTTATTTCTGCCTTCATTTCGTTATTTACCCAGTAGTCATTCAGGAGCAGGTTGTTCAGTTTCCATGTAGTTGTGCAGTTTTGACTGAGTTTCTTAATCCTGAGTTCTAATTTGATTGCACTGTGGTCTGAGAGACTCTCTGTTATGATTTCCATTCTTTTGTATTTACTGAGGAGTGTTTTACTTCCAATAATGTTGTCAATTTGAGAATAAGTGTGATGAGGTGCTGAGAAAAATGTATATTCTGTTGATTTGTGGTGGAGAGTTCTGTAGATGTCTATTAGGTCTGCTTGGTCCAGAGCTGAGTTCAAGTCCCTAATATCCTTGTGAATTTTCTGTCTCTTTGATCTAATATTGAGAGTGGGGTGTTAAAGTCTCCTACTCTTATTGTGTGGGAGTCTAAATCTCTTTGTAGGTCTCTAAGAACTTGCTTTATGAATCTGGGTGCTCCAGTATTGGATGCATATATATTTAGGATAGCTAGCTCTTCTTCCTGCATTGATCCCTTTACCATTATGTAATGCCCTTCTTTGTCTCTTTAGATCTTTGTTGGTTTAAAGTCTGTTTTATCAGAGACTTAGAATTGCAATGGCGTGATCTCAGCTCACTGCAAGCTCCGCCTCCCGGGTTCACGCCATTCTCCTGCCTCAGCCTCCCATGTAGCTGGGACTGCAGGTGCCCGCCACTGTGCCTGGCTAATTTTTGTATTTTTAGTAGAGACGGGGTTTCACTGTGTTAGCCAGGATGGTCTCAGTCTCCTGACCTCATGATCCATCTCGGCCTCCCAAAGTGCTGGGATTACAGGCGTGAGCCACCGCGCCCAGCCCTTTTTTTTTTTTTTTTTTTTTTTTTTGCTTTCCATTTGCTTGGTAAATATTCCTCCATCCCTTTATTTTGAGCCTATGTGTGTCTTTGAACATGAGATGGGTCTCCTGAATACAGCACACTGATGGGTCTTGACTCTTTACCCAGTTTGCTAGCCTGTGTCTTTTAATTGGGGCAGTTAGCCCATTTACATTTAAGGATAATATTGTTATATGTGAATTTGATCCTGTCATTATGATGCTAGCTGGTTGTGTTGCCCATTAGTTGATGCAGTTTCTTCATAGTGTCAATGTTCTTTACAATTTGGTATGTTTTGCAGTGGCTGGTACCAGTTGTTTCTTTCCATGTTTAGTGCTTCCTTCAGGAATTCTCGTAAGGCAGGCCTGGTGGTGACAAAATCTCTCACCATTTGCTTGTCTGTAAAGGATTTTATGTCTCCTTTGCTTATAAAGCTTAGTTTGGCTAGATATGAAATTCTGGGTTGAAAATTTTTTTCTTTAAGAATTTGAATATTGGCCCCAACTCTCTTCTGGCTTGTAGGGTTTCTACTGAGAGATCCACTGTTAGTCTGGTGGGCTTCCCTTTTTGGGTAACTCAACCTTTCTCTCTGGCTGCTCTTAACACTTTTTGCTTCATTTCAGCCTTGGTGAATCTGACGATTATGTGTCTTGGGGTTGTTCTTCTCAAGGAGTATCTTTGTGGTGTTCTCTGTATTTCCTGAATTTGAATGTTGGCCTGTCTTGCTAGGTTGGGGAAGTTCTTCTGGATAATATCCTGAAGAGTGTTTTCCAACTTGGTTCCATTTTCCTCGTCACTTTCAGGTACACCAATTAACTGTAGATTTGGTCTTTTTCACATAGTCCCATATTTCTTGGAGGCTTTGTCTGTTCCTTTTTATTCTTTTTTCTCTAATCTTGTCTTCTGTCTCTATTTTATTAAATTGATCTTCAGTCACTGATATCCTTTCTTCTGCTTGATCAATTTGGCTATTGAAACTTGTGTATGCTTCACGAAGTTCTTGTACTGTGTTTTTCAGCTCATTTGTGTTCTTCTCAACACTGGGTATTCTAGTTAGCAATTCCTCTAAGCTTTTTTCAAGGTTCTTAGCATCCTTGCATTGGGTTAGAACATGCTTCTTTAGCTTAGAGGAGTTTGTTATTACCCACCTTCTGAAGCCTACTTCTGTCAGTTTGTCAAACTCATTCTCCATCCAGTTTTGTTCCCTTGCTGGCGAGGAGTTGTGATCCTTTGGAGGAGAAGAGGTGTTCTGGTTTTTGGAATTTTCAGACTTTTTGCGCTGGTTTGTCCTCATCTTTGTGGATTTCTCTACCGTTGGTCTTTGATGTTGGTGACCTCGGGTGGGGTCCTTGAGTGGACATGCTATTCCCTTTTGTTTGTTAGCTTTCCTTCTGACCATCAGGCCCCTCTGCTGCCGGTGTGCTGAACTTTACTAGAGGTCCACTCCTGACCCTGTTTGTCTGGGTATCACTTGCAGAGGCTGCAGAACAGCAAAGATTGATGCCTGATCTTTCTTTTGAAAGCTTCGTCCCAGAGGGGGCGCCTGCCAGATGCCAGCCAGAGCTCTCCTGTATGAGGTGTCTGTCGGCCCCTACTGGGAGGTGACTGCCAGTCAGGATACCCGGGGGTGAAGGACCCACTTGAGGAGGCAATCTGACCCTTAGCAGAGCTTGAAGGTCCACTGCTGGGAGGTCCACTGCTCTCTTCAGTGCTGTCAGGCAGGGATGTTTAAATCTGCTGAAGCTATGCCCACAGCCACCCTTTTCCCTAGGTGCTCTTTTCCAGAGGGATGGGAATTTTTCAGAGATGCCCTGCCCAGAGCAGAGAAATCTCGCAGTCTGGCCACAGCAGACTTGTTGAGCTGAAGTGGGCTCCTCCCAGTTTGAACTTACCAGTGAGGTTGTCTACACGGTGAGCATAAAGCCACCTACTTAAGCCTCAGCAATGGCGGACGCCCCTCCCCTGACCAAGCTTGAGCCTCCAGAGTCCATCTCAGACTGCTGCTGTGCTGGCAGCAAGAATTTCAAGCCAGTGGATCTTAGTTTGCTGGGCTCCGTAGGGGTGGGACCCACCGAGTCACATTACTTGGCTCTCTGGCTTCAGCACCCCTTTCCAGGGGATTGAACAGTTCTGTCTCACTGGCGTTCCAGGTGCCACTGGGGTATGGAATAAAAGAACTCATGCAGCTAGTTCAATGTCTGCCCAAATGACCGCCCAGTTTTGTGCTTGAAACCCAGGGCCCTGGTGGGGTAGGCACCGGATGGAACCTCCTGGTTTGCGGGTTGCGGAGACCGTGGGACAAGCACAGTATCTGTGCTGAAGTTCCTCAGGCTCAGTCCCTCACAGCTTCCCTTGGGTAGGGGAGAAAATTCCCCAAAACCTTGAGCTTCCTGGGTGAGGCGATGGCCCACTCTGCTTTGGCTTGCCCTCAGTGGGCTGCACCCACTGTCCAACCGGTCCCAATGAGATTAACCAGGTACATCAGTTGGAAATGTGGAAATCACCTTCTTTCTGCTTCCATCTGGCTGGGAGCTGCAGACCAGAGCTGTTCCTATTCAACCATCTTGCCAGCAATCGGTTTTTCGTACTTTCTTCTTCTTATATTCCACCAAATTACATTGGTCTTTCTATTGCCGATTCTTAGTGTATTAATTTCATTCAATGTATTTTATATTTGAATGATATACCTCCGAGTTGTGTTATGAGGTTGGGCTACTTTTAAAATCTCAGTCATACTTTAGATCCACCTTCCCCCCCTCTTTTGTTTTTTAACCATTTTTATGTTTTCTTATGGAAGGAAGTGTTATTATGAACCTGAATTTATAACACTTCTTTTTTGGACTGTACCTTACGCTCAAGTTTGGTAATTTTATGGTAATAATTGGGGTTTCTTTTGTCTGTAGAGAAAGTAAAATTTTCTTGGCTACCACTTTTGAATAGTCCCTCCAATATTTAGATGTTCCTTTGGCATGCAATCCTTACTTTAGCTTATACCAAGTAGCTCTAAGTAGTAGAATAATGAAAGTTGTAAAATATAAAGGAATTTGAGTTAATCTTTTGATATATTTATTGTGAAACTTGTCTTTTTTCACATGATTTTGAATTGATACTTTCACAATTTCACATCAGAGTAAACGCTTGTATTCTTGCCCATGTGTTCTTTCTCCAACCATACATACACATACTCTAGCAATGTTGACATTGCTGCAAATCTGAGTGGATTTCAATTTTGGGAGCTGTCATCAGAACCAGTTGATATATCACACAAAAAAATAACTTTCATCGTGTTGTAATTACACCTCAATTTGGACCTTATTTGGACAAGTAATACAAAATTTGTTTTCTAAACTTTTTTTTGACTTGATTTCTGAAGGTAATTTACACCTTCATGCTTTGGGTTCCTACTTCTGCTAGCCT
The DNA here is from genome assembly GCF_024542745.1 of Macaca thibetana thibetana. Lineage (NCBI taxonomy): Eukaryota > Metazoa > Chordata > Mammalia > Primates > Cercopithecidae > Macaca > Macaca thibetana. The sequence goes on from NC_065598.1 coordinate 109,641,144, forward strand.
TTCCTCCTCTGCCATATAAAGCAGCAATTTTAAGATAAGTGCTTTAATAGTAAGAGCACAAAATGGTATGTAACATGCTGTGGAATTTAATGTAAATCACAAATATAAATTTTTAATATTAAGAGTTATGTTATTTCTGCATGAATGGTGTCTTATATAGCGTAATAAATGTGTTCATTGAACAGTTAGAGAGCAGTGTGTTTTTTGTTTCAACTGACAAATACCAAAGAGAGTTTGCACCAAGGGAGAAATTTTCACATTAATGTCACAAATTATAGATCTTTATGTTTCACTTGAAACATTTGGAGATCCAAGCCAGCGAGCCTAAATACCGTGTTTTTCACTGTGCTTAATTCATCTTTCTTTCTTCTCTTTGGGGCTTTTCCATCTTTCTCTTCTGAGATGTCCTCTTTGTATCTGGATGTTTGGGGCTTCTCAAGACAGCACCCCACTTAGAGAATGGAGGCAAATCACGTTTTTTTACCCAAGCCAATTGATTACTTAATTCTGTTTTCAAAGTCTATCTCAGGCAAAATGGTGAAGTATATGTAGTGGATCCTCTGTTCACCTTCACCTCCCCATCCCTTCTGTTGGTGCTCTCAAACAGTCTGTTGTTGTCCCTCCTCTCTTTCTCTATGTCTCTTGCATCTTACTGGATCAAGATAGCACATCAGTTTTAGAGATTTTTCTACATTTTTCCACCAATCCTATTGCTAATATTTCAGGACAGTTGTTCCCTGACAATGACATTAAATTTACAAGAAAACAAATTCCTACTGCTATGGTTGCTAATATATTTCTCTTCTCATGTAAGAAAAAAACCTAATCCAGTAAAAATTTTTTTTAATTCATTTTATTTTAAAAGATTTTTTATTTTTAATTTATCTGGGTACATTGTAGGTATACATTTTTATGGAGTACATAAGATGTTTTCATACAGGCATGCAATGTGAAACAAGCACATCATGGAGAATGGGGGTATCCATCCCCTCAGGCATTTATCCTTTGAGTTACAAACAATCCAATTATGCTCTTTAAAATGTACAATTAAGTTATTATTGACTATAGTCACCCTGTTGTACTATCAAATACTAGATCTCATTCATTCTTTCTATTTATTTTGTACCCATTAACCATCCCCACCTTACCCCCTCAATCCTCCCACTGCTCTTCTCAGTCTCTGGTAACCATCCTTCTACTCTGTATGTCCATGAATCCCATTGTTTTGATTTTTAGACACCACAAGTAAGTGAGAACATATCATGTTTGTCTTTCTGTGCCTGGCTTATTTCACTTCACATAATGATCTCCAGTTCCATCCATGTTGTTGCAAATGACAGGATCTCATTCTTTTTTATGGCTGAATAGTACTTCATTGTGTATACCACATTTTCTTAATCTGCGCATCTGTTAATGAACACTTAGTTTGCTTCCAAATCTTTTTTTTCTTTTTTTTTTTGAGACGGAGTCTTGCTCTGTCGCCCAGGCTGGAGCGCAGTGACCAGATCTCGGCTCACTGCAAGCTCCGCCTCCCGGGTTCCCGCCATTCTCCTGCCTCAGCCTCTCCAGTAGCTGCGACTACAGGCGCCCGCCACCTCGCCCGGCTAGTTTTTTTGTATTTTTTTTAGTAGAGACGGGGTTTCACTGTATTAGCCAGGATGGTCTCGATCTCCTGACCTGGTGATCCGCCCGTCTCGGCCTCCCAAAGTGCTGGGATTACAGGCTTGAGCCACCGCGCCCGGCCTTCCAAATCTTAACTACTGTGAACAGTGCTGCAACAAACAGGAGTGCAGATATCTCTTTGATATACTGATTTCTTTACTTTTACATATATACTTAGGAGTGGGATTACTGGATTGTATGGTTGCTATATTTATAGTTTTTTGATGAAACTCCAAACTGTTCTCCATAGTAGTTGTACTACCTGACATTCCCACAAACAGTGTACAAGGGTTCCCCTTTCTCCACATCCTTACCAACATTTGTTATTGCTTGCCTTTTGGGTGTAAGTCATTTTAGCTGGAGTGAGATGATATCTAAATGTAGTTTTGATTTGCATTTCTCACATGATCAGTGATGTTGAACCCCTTTTCGTGTACCTGTTTGCTATTTGTATGTCTTCTTTTACAGTCAAAACTTCCTTAGGTAAACTCCTACAGGTTGATGAAAACGGTCTTGGACTTTCCAGGATCATGGAAGTAAGATTGGAGAAAAAGGAACCTTTTGAGCTTTTCAAAGCACAGCTTGTGCTTTCAATGCTACATAATAGCATTATTCCTGATGGAAGTACTTGAATATAACTCAAAAACATCAAGACAATGTATCTGATAGACTTGTAGTTTGGATATAACTATAAGCAGTCGGAGATGAAAAACTTGTGAATATCTTATTATGGTTCTATAAATAATAGCATCAGCTTCTCAATGGAAGAAAACAGAACTTTCTTCCTCTTTGTCATTTATGTAAAGTGAATGACTACATATGCTGATGTATTTTTGTAGTTTATATTCTGCCATCCACTGATGTCTAATTGAGCTATTTTCACTAACGCTATTATTATAGGTCAATGTGGTATTATGTTCTCTGACTGGGAATTATGCCAAAAGAAAAATAGTAGTAGCATCCTATGTTAGTGTAGAGCTTTTACAATTTTCAATACCTATCCTCATCTATAACTTTATTGTCTTTTCCAAACACCTCTGCCAGTTAGGGAGCATGAGTATAATACATACTTTATTGATGAGAAAATTGAAGCACACAAGCTGTGACTTATGCGTGAGTACATAGCTAATTAGAGGCAGAACTGGAATGAATGTTTTTTTAATATTACTGTTGTATACCAAACTGCGTCTACTGCAAACAAGTAAAACTAGAGGGAAAATGAGAGCAAACTGTTGATTTTTATTATCTTTTTCCATTTAAAGTCAGAGCACTCATCATAATAATATCAATAATCAGTATTTTTGGGCTGTTCTCATCTATCCAAAAGTAAGAATATATTAAACACCTACTGTTTGTCCAACATGACTTAGAGATTCATGAAGGCTAATGCTGTCACCAGTTGGTGACCAGAGAGAGTTCAGAAGCCCTTCCTATTATCCTTATTTACTTTCACAGAGTGACTAGGGATGGGAAGAACAGGATAATTACTCAATACTAAGACAATTGCATTTTCCTATAAACTGGTTCTAATTGTCACAGCCAAGGTCCCACCTTTATCTAGTATATAATAAATACACTAATACTATTAAGTTGTTATATAGTGGAGTATTTTACTTTAAAAATACTTCAATATATACAGTGTAGTATAAACATGTGCACAATTAAGAAAATTTCACTGTAGGGATAGTTAACTGGCATTTAAAGTACTTTAAATTGGCTGAAACTATAACAATTCTAGAAGATAACATTGGAAAAACCCTTTTAGACATTGGCTTAGACAAGGATTTCATGACCAAGAACCCAAAAGCAAATGCAATAAAAACAAAGATAAATAGCTGGTACCTAATCAAGCGAAAGAGCTTTTTCACGGCGAAAGGAACAGTCGGCAGAGTAAACAGACGACCCACAGAGAGGGAGAAAATCTTCACTATCTATACATCTGACAAAGGACTAATATCCAGAATCTACAATGAATGCAAACAAGTCAGTAAGAAAAAAGCAAACAATCCCATCAAAAACTGGGCTAAGGACATGAATAGACAATTCTTAAAAGAAGATATACAGATGGCCAACAAACATATGAAAAAATGCTCAACATCACTAACGGTCATGGAAATGCAAATCAAAACCACAATGCGATACCACCTTACTCCTGCAAGAATGGCCATAATGAAAAAAAATGTAAAAACAGTAGATGTTGGCGTGGATGTGGTGAACAGGGAACACTTCTATGCTGCTGGTGGGAATGTAAACTAGTACAGCAACTATGGGAAACAGTGCAGAGGTTCCTTAAATAACTAAAAGTAGAACTACCATTTGATCCAGCAATACCACTAAGGGGTATCTATCCAGAGGAAAAGAAGTCATTTGAAAAAGATACTTGCACACACATGTTTATAGCACCGCAATTCACAATTGCAAAATTGCGGAACCAACCCAAATGCCCATCAATCAACTAGTGGAAAAAGAAACTGTGATACATACATATATATATATGATGTGTATCTATATATGACTTGTATATATATATGATGTGTGTGTATATATATATATGATGGAATACTATACAGCCATAAAATGGAATGAATTAACAGCATTTGCAATGACCTGGATGAGACTGGAGACTATTATCCTAAGTGAAGTAAGTCAGGAATGGAAAACCAAACATCATATGCTCTCACTGATATGTGGGAGCCAAGCTATGAGGACGCAAAGGCATAAGAGTGATACAATGGACTTTGGCGACTTGAGGGGAAGAGTAGGAGGGGGGCTACAAATATGGTGCAGTGCATACTGCTTGGGTGATGGGTGCACCAAAATCTCACAGATCACCACTAAAGAATTTACTCATGTACTCATGTAATCAAATACTACCTGCACCCAAATAACTTAAGGAAAAAATAAATTAAAAAATAAATATATAAACATAAAAATAAATAAATAAGTAAAGTCCTTTAAATTGGAATCCACAAATTAGAAATGGCTACTTAGCTTTTCAAATATTATGATCAAAATCCACACTGGAGAATTTGTATTTAGAATAAGAGACATTAGAAATATATTTCATTGATGTTCAGGAGAGATGACGGGTTAGAAAGATAATAAGGTCCCATGACCTTACCAGAACCAGGTATAAGGATATTGTGAGCCTGGCAACTATGATTCAGAAGTCCATTGATTCCATATCCCTCCACTTCACAGAGGACTCTGCCACTTGTTGTGAGTACCACACTGGCTGCCCCTGCTCTAGGAATATCATTGCGCCTGTCCAAAAGTAAATATTTTCTGCAAAGTGTTAGTCTGCGTGTCTCAGGGCAGAGAGCGGGAATTAACCTGGGCTGCATGCAGTTATGGTTTTGTAACTATAAATATTTTGTGCACGTGACAAAATTTTAAAAGCTTGTTTTCAATGTAGCATACCACATGATGGTGAGGTTTTGCCATAGGAAATCTACAGCCCCCACCAAATGCTGACTACCAAAGGCTTTCTTTAATATGAAAAAGACCTAATAATTGCTAAACAACAAAATTACTGTAGGACTTTTTAAAAAGACTGCTTACGATGTGCCAGACACTCTGTTGAGTATATTGTCTATTTTCTCTTATTTAGTCTTTAAAAATCTATAATTTGTAGAGTTTTTACAAATTTTATTTTTATCATCTTCATGTTTCTGAAATCAGACAAGATTGGGTGTGTTCAGGTTGGTATGGCTGTAGACTCTTCCTCATTTTTTTGATGAGGAAACTGAGGCTTAGAGAGATTAGGTAACTTGGCCAAGAGTTCCAAGCTGGTGTTAGAGCTGAAATTCTTATTCAGATTTATCTGCTCCAAAATGTAAACATGGGCTTGTGTTTGCCAAAATGTAAGATGTGTAGCTCGGTGCTATACAACAATTATTTCAGGTGATACACAGACATAATCTTTAAAAATAAAACTCCGTAAAAAAGCAATTTTTATTTATTTATTTTTACAATCTTTTACTTTTCTGATTGCCCAATTAAAAATGACTCACATTAGGCCAAGTGCAGTGACTCATGCCTGAAATCCCAGCACTTTGGGAGGCTGAGGTGGGCAGATTGTTTGAGCCCAGGAGTTCAAAACCAGCCTGGGCAGCATAGTGAGCTTCTGTCTCAAAAAACAAAATAAAATGACTCACATTCAAGTGACTCTCTTTCATATTACTCTATTTTATCTTCTTTAAGGAATTTGTTCTAGCTCAAATTAACCTGTATATTTATTTGAATTAATTGCTTTTTAAAAATCTTCACTCAGTAGGATCCCAAGGGACTAGTATTTTGAGTATCCATGTACGTAGCAAGAGTTTAACAAATATCAATTTTATGAATAGATGAACGTATTGTGCCAAAAAGAAAGTTCCAATTTGGTGCTAATGAATCATTAACCTCTTTTATAATTTGCTAATTTTTCCTTTTAATAGAGAGCAAGCAGGCTTGGGGTGAGAACGTTTGACAGAATTATGTAGATAGAGGCTGGTCGCGGTGGCTCACACCTGTATTCCTAGCACTTTGGGAGGTCAAGGCGGGTGGATTGCATGAGCTCAGGAGTTCTAGACCAGTCTGGGCAGCATTGTAAAACCCCATCTCCACAAAAAATACAAAAAACTTAGCTGAGTGTGATGGCCTGTGCCTCTAGTCCCAGCTACTTGATGGGGGTTGAGGTGGGAGGATCTCTTGAGCCCAGGAGGTCGAGGCTGCAGTGAGCCAAGATGGCACCACTGCACTCCAGCCTGGGGGACAAAGTGGGATGCTTTCTCAAAAAAAAAGAAGTACCTAGTCAGAAATTATAACTGTTCTTTATGACTAGCAATGCTGAATTTCTATTCAAGCTGCCTCCTTTTAAAATAAAGTTATGTAATTACAAAATATGATGATGTTAAAAGAAAAAATTAAGTAAATAAGTGTACAGGCATTGGGAATTTATGGCAATGGTTGTGAATGCTACATGTCATCATCAATGAAAACAGAATATTTTCTAGTAGAGAAATAAATAAAATATGCTTTAAAATGCACTTCAGTAATTCAGATGAATATCAAATCTCTAGAGGAGCTCCAAAAGAGTTCTATATCATGATTTCTACTCTCAATTCAAATGGGAAGGCAACATGTATTGAGTAATGTTATTCTAAATAATCAAGAATCCTATCATAATGCAGAAGAAAAGTTTTAAAAAGAACGAAATCAATTTGAGCTTGAGTAGACAGAAAAAAATAGCTTTGTAATTGTGGAATTCAGTTGTGTTCTAAAAATAGAATTTTACTACACACCTACCTACTGATTTAACCAATATCAATTGAAAATCCGCAGTGAGGAAAATAATGTACCGGGCATTCTTGTGCAAAGTAACATAAAGGAGCTTCCTCTTGCTCTGAAGACAATCACAATACAGTGGAGAATTGACTTATAGTGCTTATCTCCTATGTAAGTTTTATATAAAGTAAACTGATTCAAAAAAAAGAATGACCAGTTGCACCTACGGAGGGATGATCAGATCAAGAATAACTTCCTATAGGTGATAGCTTTTGAAGTAAGTCTTTAAGGTTGAATAACACTATTTGCATAGTTGGGTGAAGTAAGGATAGATGACAAACTAAGCTGAATAAAAGTAGAGACAGGAGTCAACATGGTGTGTTAGAGAGATGAAAGGGAAGCTGGCTTGATAGGATCAGCTGGAAACTGGCTTGATTCATGTAGACAAATCAGGGGCACATCTACGTTTGATGGGGCCCTTTTTAAGAGAAATATTATAAAATTGTGAATGCAATATTAGGTATGAACAAGTTATTTAAAATAGGAAAACAAATCTCAGCAAATTTCAAATTTTATTTTATTATTATTTTTTTGAGATGGAGTCTCGCTCTGTTGCCCAGGCTGGAGTGCAATGGCGTGATCTCAGCTCACTGAAACCTCTGCCTTCCAGATTCAAGCGAGTCTCCTATCTCAGCCTCCTGAGTAGCTGGGATTACAGGCGCCCACCACCACGCTTGGCTAACTTTTGTATTTTTAGTAGAGACGGGGTTTTGCCATGTTGGTCAGGCTGGTCTTGAACTCCTGACCTCAGGCGACCCACCCACCTCGGCCTCCCAAAGTGCTGGGATTACAGGAGTGAGCCACTGGCCAAATTTCAAATTTTAGAAGGCCAACAAACATTTTAAAAATCGAGTAAAATAACAAATATTTTCTTACATCATGGCTTGTAGACGTCTATAATACTTTTTTATTGAAGTTTTGCCTGATATTTATTGACTGACTCTTTATAGGACAATAGTTTTGTAATTTAAATATCTATGGAAAGAACTGAGAGATGATTCCTTTCCCCTGGAGTATGATAAAAAATCACTTTTATCATTGTTGGTTTAAAAATGTTCTTTTAGTTTCACAACTAATTATCAATAATGCATGACAGATTTGTCACTCAGAGGAAAAAAATAAGTCATGTAAATTTGTAAAATTGTCAAATTTGGTAAAACTTTCAAATTTCCTTTATAAGTAAGCTGAAAGTTTTCTTGGCATTTCAAATTTTCTTGTACAATGACTAATCTTAGACACTCTTTGAACTGGTGGCACTCATAACAAATTGTCATCAACATCCTCATTGCCATGGCAAATTCTGAGTTTATCTTTTCCAGCGTCAGATAGCTTGTCAACTTCCTTTTAGCCAGATTGCAAAAAGTCCCATGACTCTATTTCTACCTCCAATGCCATCTGACATGATACAAAATCAGAGTGGATTAAGACAGTGGTCTTAACTGAATATAGTTAAAGTATGCTACTTGTGCAAATTTTTCAGACATATATGACCATGTGAACATGTTGCTGAGGCCCTGCCAGGCCTTGAAACGGGCCTGTGCAAGTGAGGGGCCCAGAGATTAAGTTTTATTAGCTTCTTAGAAATTCTACCTCTGAATAAGATTTTTGAGTATTTGCATGCCAGAATGAGGAGAGTGAATCTAAGAGATACATTGGATGAAGAAGTAAGATATATTGGATAAAGTATGTAAAGTAAGGAATATAGAATGCTAATGTGAATTTATAAGATGTAAATTCCAGGATAAATTTCTGTGCTAGGTGATATGCTAGTGGCTTGAGAGCAATTGTTCTTCTAGGGATAAACTTTGGGTTTCTCTAAGAATATGCTCCTGTAAATGGGAAGTATAGAGAAACCATAAAATGGTTCATAAAACCTTTGTTAAAGGCATATTTACATTTATTTAATCCTTCATGGTAATTAGATGCCCATTATCATATTCAGATACTGTGTTCCAATATTTAGGTACCTGTGAATAAAATGATTACTGCCTTATTTTGCAGCAAACTGACTGATACAGATCAATAGTATCATGTGGGACATTGCCAAGCCTATAAAAGCTAAGGAGTAATAAAGAATGGTTAAGGAAAACGTCCTAATATGCTAAACGTTAAAAAATACAGTTCATTTTAGACTTTATCAGCTAAATTCACCTTGAAACTAAAATTTTATGGAAGACTGAACTCTGGATAATGCTGCAGAATAAAAGCTTGGGGCTAAGTTTCTGGGGAAAAGAAATACACCGAAAAACAAAATTTTATCCCTAGTACATTAACCATTTCTATGATATACCCTGGATGACTGTAGAGAATATCATTTACCTTCTGAAAGGTGAAGCAACAGATAATACTGAGGAATTAGATGAAGGAACAAAAATACGATGGCTTTTAGTTTGTTTTTCTGTTCTTTTGTTTTGTTTTAGACAGTAACTTATTTGAAGTTCAGCAAGTACAACCAAATTATTTTTTAGTGTTTATTAGTGTTCACTGAATAGAGGTAACTAATTATGGTTGCTGTATCTGAGCATCTACAGTTAGCCATTCTAACTTGTTCTCTGCCTTTCCAGTTTCTAGCAAAGCCTCCAAATTAGAGTTGCAAATTTACTCACATTATAGCTCACGTGGAAAAAGAAAATGAAATGACTCTCAGAATGAGTCTTTAGAGAAGTAGCAACCAAATGGAATGTATAGACAGTGTTGGACTCTTAATTGGAACTAAATTAAATGTACAAATGTTTTGAGAAAATAAGATAAATTTAAATGTGGACTGGGTATTGGAGGATAATATGGAATTAGTGTTAATTTTGGGGGGTGTGGTAATGGCATGGTATATATGTTAGTATAAAGTCTGTATCAATTAGACAATGCATACCAGAGTTTTGTGAGTGAGATGACATGATATCTGGTATTATTTTAAAAATAAACCTGCATCCCTACATACAGAGTTCAGACTTAAGAGAGGAAACAAAATTGGTAAAATATTGATAATCATTGAAACCAGGTAATGTGGACAAAAGAGTTCATCACACTATTCTCTGCTTTTGTGCAAGTTTAGAAAGATAGAGACTAAGTTTTTTCATCCTCATTGTTTCGCTTTACTCTTCCTTGTGGCCCCAGCACTTCATCCCTCCTTTTTCCTCAGTAGCATATTTAGAGGAGGACATGCAAATATAGGCTGGGAAAAAATCTGAAAGTCATCCATCACATACAAGGGTTTACACATACTGCCACGGAGGAATCAGAAATATATTTAGACAATATTACCTCTTAGTTATACTTTTAGGTGATGAACTTTTAAAAATTGAGTTCGTATTAATGAAGAACTTTGGTTGAATAAAATATTCTAGCAATAAATATCACGTGTTGAGCATCTACTCTGAAGTAAGCACTGTAGTAATTCCTTTGTTTAGATTATTCTCATTTAATACTCCCATTAGCTTTGTGAGGATTATATTATCATTTTCATTTTATAAATAATAAATTGAAGTAATGTATCCTGTTGCATGTAATTGCATGGCCCAAATTTTTCTTGTGGTAGGGTCTTTCCAGGTCATTTATATAGTAAATTTGATTCTAATTTAAAAGCACAAAAAGGAAAAAAGAAAGTGCGTATTTATTGCTTATGTCCATTGCATTAAGTAGGCAATGTGCTAAGCATTTCACAAATGTTACCTCATTTCACAATAAGCTTGTGAGGTAATTACCATCATTGATATTTTTCTCAGTATTGTGGGTGAGAAACTGTCAGCCTCATCAAGTAATTTCTGCAAGATCACGCAACTGATGAATTTGCATCCTCCTACTCAAGATTGCCTGCCTCTGAAGCCTATGTTCTTAAAAAAAAAAAACTATATGTATTATCTTGTAGATAAGTAGTAAATCTGTTAATTCTAGAAATATATATGGAGCACTGACCACATGGCAAGCTCTGTGTTGGGTGCAGGAAAAGAAAGGTTTCATGAAGCGATTCCTACACTTAGAGAAGTTTATGATGTAGCTGAGGAGAGAGGAAGCATACACAATAACAAACAATATGAGAACATATGCTTTAGCCTAACAACTGTTACAAGACTGAATTTGGGTCTTATTAAAATGCAAATAGCACTTAAAAGGATCTGCCACTTAAACCCTCATAGTATATTTTGAGTACTCAAAAGTCATTATTTTTTCTGGGATAAAAGTTTGACAAATTATGCATTTTATGAATTTTTATTTTTATAATTTAATATTGTTGCTCCTGGGAGTTTGTGGTCAAAGTGCTTTGACATAAAAATGAATGATACCACTAGGAAACCTTACTTCAATAGGTGAATCATGGGAAACAGTTTCATACTAAATATCAAGGTTTATTCAATCCAATATTTTGAATGTGAATGTGAAAATATGAACATTTTTAAAATATAAAAATACTGTGGTCAGAGAAAACCATTAGGGAAACGTGTGGTTCTCTTTGGTCTTGAAATATGCACTCTTTCATCTTCAAGAGATAGATTACATATTCCATAAGCAGAAGTTCATATTGCAGATCATGCTTAGGGAATCGCCACCAACATTGGAAGGAAAACCGGAAAACTGTCTGATTAAGTGACATATCTTACCAGATTAGCAATCAGGAGATAGGGGATTCAGTCCTGGTTCTACCACTATCAGAATAATCTTGTACAATCTCTCTTGATGCCTACTCATCAATTTCTCCTTCTTAAACTAGGTGATCCCCAAGGTTTCTTATGTTTTTGGCATCCCAAAATTCTGTAGTTCTGTCTGTAGAATAAGATGTTTTATTCTTGCCTTTTGTATGTGCAGAGAATGTATTAGTACCTATACTTGGGGTAGAGCTTTCCTCATATACATTATCAGAACTACCACATTTGTAGCCAAAATAAGAATGAAACTAGTCAGTGTGTGAAGAGTTGATTGTGTTGAGAGATGGAGTCAGTAATATGATTTTGTAACTTTATGGGTGCTGGGAAATCTCTTGTCCAAAGATATACTCTGACCCCAAAATTAACACTGATGCCAAGGTTACAGTTTAATTCTTCTTCTTCTTCTTCTTCTTCTTCTTCTTCTTCTTCTTCTTCTTCTTCTTCTTCTTCTTCTTCTTCTTCTTCTTCTTCTTCTTCTTCTTCTTCCTTCTTCTTCTTCTTCCTCTTTGCTTATTTATTTGATCCCAAGTTACAGGATGGATAGCTTTGAGAGAAGTAACATTTCAGGCTACATAAGACATAACATCTCAAAACTATTTATTTGACAGTATGAGGATAGTAAAACGTGGTAAGGGAAAGAGTAACAGAAGGCACCGCCCTCAGTCTCACTCCAAGACTATTTTTATTTCTCAGTTATAACTAGAGGTGAAAGAATGTGATTTTTCTTTTTAGTTCAGCAGATGTATTTTTTTTCCCCTATAATGATATTTTCTTTGGCAACCAGGAGACCATCAGCATCTCTTGAGAAGGAGTTTGGGGACAATTCTGGAAGCACATGATGTTATCTTGTTCTACAACATAAAAAAGATTCAACCTCTTAGCTTATTATTAATATAAGAGTATAGTACACCTCCATTGGAAAGAACCTCAATGTTTCGTACCTCACTACCCTGTAGATCAAATGCAGTCACAACTGCACACTTAGTTATGAGTTCTTTCCCTCTCTCTCTCTCCTTGTCTCTCTGTCTCCTCTCTACCCGCATATGGAATAGCTTTCACCTAAGTGCCATCTTTTTCTCTAGACACAGGCATTGTAACAGGCTTCACTCCATATCTCATTTATTTGACTGAGAGCCATTTTATCAGTTCATTTTGTATTTTTATCTTATGTTTGTAACATGGTTAAGCTGCTTTAAAAACAATTCAATGAAAATAGACTTTTTTTGTAATTTTTTGAAATATATTTTAAAGTCTACGGCTGCTCACCTGAAGTTAATGAGTGTTATTATGGTGGCTCTGTGGCAGTTAGGCATATCACCTTGAATATTATTTCTTTTTCTTATCTCTAAAACAGTGATAGCAGGTCTAATACAGCTTTCTGACAATCATTTCATCCCACAAAACTGAAAATTATTCATGGAGGGGCCATTTATTCCTTTGTCATATGTACAAAACATTAAAATTCTAGCTGTCTTAAAACATGGGAGCTGTCACAGAGTTAGGGTAAAATTATGAGAGTGCTCTGGTTAAAAAGTGACACTTGAAAGGCAAATACAACATTTTAATAAGCTTAGGAAAGATGCCAAGGATTTAGTGCCTCTTGCAAAACATTGGCTACACCAATTCTAAAACATGCCAGGCATATTTTCTCCCCAACAACCCTGAAAGTGCAATACAAGTACAGTACTTTGAAATGTGTTTGCAGGATTATGGGAAGCACACATATTAAATAGAATTCAATTGCAAAAATCTGTTTCTGCCCAGATTAATGAGTAGAAACAAAACATCTGCCAGTAACCTCTGTTTGGCTATATTCCTTTAAACTTAACTGAAAAAAGATACAGATGCCTTTCTTTTTTATTTCACTACACATTTATAAGCCTTCTGGATGAAAGGGGACTTGAAAATTATTTCCAATTTTCTTTACAGTCATCCGTGGGGCTCTTTTAGTTTAGAGTATTCTTTTAATTTAGCATATTGCTTTGAAACAGTTTTAACTGTCTTTATGATATTGCTGCCATGGAAATTAGCTCAGCTCTAGGATTGGAACATTTTGACAAAAATCAGCCTCCTGTCATCCTTAAAACTAAATACATGGCAAACGTTTTGTTCGTTAGAATGTTTTTAAAGGAAGAAATCAGAGATTATTTTATATCTTAGGCTTCTCGACTAAAGAAATGTGGGCTACTCTATTTATTCCTACAGGGTAGGTTATAGGTTTACCCAAACTGATAGTTGGTTTCTTATTCTCCTTTTACCAAGGCTTGCCTCTTTTTCATGTGTTTTGATTATTCATATGTTACTACTCTGCAAGCTGGCATGAATATTAACTAATAACCTTTCTAAGAGGAAGGGTCTTCTCAGGCCACAGCAGAAGCAACACTAAGAAAGAGAAGGCATATTTAGCTATCAGAGAAAGAAGGGAACATCAGAACTGTGACTTCTAAAATGGACTCCTAAATTTGGGAAACAGGAGGGTTTCCTGTACCTATTGATGAGGTAACCAAAAGTACTTTTCCTTTACTGGTAGAACAACGTAAGTGCACAAAAGAGTGTTTTAGAAGCTATTCCTCCTATGAGTGTCAGCTGAATGAAACTCAATATTTAACTGTTGATGGGTATCTATTACTGTCAGCCAAACCTATTTATCACTGCCAAATGCTGTACAGCTTCATCAGCCTTCAGGAGAATTCTCCATCAGCCTCAGTTGATGTAGGGCTCATATCTAGGACGCAGAGGGCTGGTAATTTGTCATTTTGACTTGAAATGAATAAAGAAAAGCCATATTTAACTGGCACACAATTATGGGATTTTGATTCTGGTTATTTGAAATTTCTAGATAGCTGAAGATGAACAGAAAATGTCATTTTACTTATTTTTAAAATAAACTTTACTCTATAAACCAGTTTTAGGTACACAGCAAAATTTAACGGAAGGTATAGAGATTTCTCATATATATCCTGCATGCACATATGCATACCTTCCCCACCCATTTTATTTTTATACTTGAATAACACACTCTTCCCCTCTTTCCCATATCCCATAGAATGTGCCAGGCAAATTGCTTGCCTTTGTAGTTAAGGAAGGCTTTAAGGCTATCATCTTGATTGAAGATCCATTCTCATTATTCAGAACATTATGTGTAGAAGTGGTAGATTTAGGAAATTGAGGTGAATGTAGGCTGACCCCAGGTTGACTACACTGGATTAATTTTTCTTTTTCGGCCTTTTAAAATTTAAACTCTGATTTCTTCTTTTCTGGTAGAGTGCAGATAGATACTCAGTAACTAGAAGATGCTGGTTAGTTGAGTTCTAGTTATCAAATGTATATTTTTACTTATAGACAAAGCTGAAATGAAGACAGGATGATTGGGACTAAGTCTCAGCACATCAAAATTGAAATGAGGCAAAAGTTAATAATGCTCATTTGCAAAAGCTTAACGACTAGTGTAAATAGAAATCTGCCAGAAAGTGGACTAGTAACATACTTCTGTGAACTATATTATGAATTTTAATTTAAATTCAATTAACTCAATTTTGCTGCATTTTCTTTAGTGAGGTTTACCTTCTGAATAAAATGTTTGCCTTCCCCCACCAAAAAAAAATCCTACTTTGACATCATACAAATGTATGTCAGTTCTTACTTGTCTACAGGCCAATTTTTCTTTCAATATATTGTTATTAACATCAATTCTATCCATTTTAGTTTGTTATTGACATTGACTTTATGAGAGGTAACTGAGTTAATGGAACTAACTGCATTTAAACAATAAGATTTTTGTCTGTAGAAGTCTCTTAAAATTATACGATTTAGTTATTTTTAAATTAATTAACATGGTTGTGAAGTACTTTTCAGTTCCTCCGACTTAGGCAGGTCTCACAGATGGAGAAAGAGTGTCAACTTTCTTTCTGTACAGGGACAGCCCTTTAACACCAATGCTTATCCCATCTTGGCACCAGAAAGGTCATGAGCATAGTTCAACAAAGGCTCAGAAAAGACAATGAATTGCAGATGTCCATTGTGAAATGTTTTAATATGGCATTAATCCATCTGGGAAAGAAAGGCCTTCCATAACCATGTTGATTAGGTTAAAAATACTCTTGCTAACTTCAAACACATAAAATGTTATCAGTAACTCTTAGGTGGAGAATGGTGATGATCAATGGGCAGCTTTTTGGACCAACATACCCACATTTACATTCTAGGATTCTGATGCCCTTCAAAAGGAGATTATTTCTCAATAAAGAGTTCAAAAATAAACAAATGCAATACATTTGAACCACATTTCCCACCAGCAAATGGTGGGCTGTGGTAAGGAAGTTTGGGTGGGTGAATGGTGGCAATTTTAGATGGACGGATGAGACAACTATTAGCATAATTTTTTCCTGCAAAGGAGACATCTAATGAGAACATCCAAGAAGAAATATTTCTGCTTCTGGATATAGGAAATCTTGGAGAAGGACAAACCTGAAGGAAGTCATACATTCATGGTTATAATAGCATCTAATGGTTAAATAAAAAGCATATTTTTATATTTGGAAAGAAACTTGTAGTCATTTGTCATATTTTTTACAGAAGAAGAAGATTTGCCTCCATGACTATTTTTGGATGAAGTTCTCATCTTCAAACTTTAATGTTTCAAAAATCCTTTTCTGCAAAGATGTGCAGATGGCATCAGGATAACCTTTGATATCTAAATCAGGTCAAAATGAAGGAGGAGAAAGAGAAAAAATTTCCAATTTTGGAATAGAGCGTTAGAGATGCAAAGCCTTATATAATGGTATTACTTGATTTGAGGCCTTAGAATTAAAGAAGGAAAAAGTAATTTAAAAACTTTGAACAGTCTGTATAACACAGGAAAACATTATGACAAGTCCCTTGTTCACAAAGTTGTGGTGAAAACCTAATACCAAAAATAAAGTCATTCTACATGATTATTTGTGTACAAAATCTCAAGGAACCGATCTAAAAAATCTGTTAGAAACTGTGTTAGTTGTGAAAGAAATTTACAAATATTTAAAAAAATTAAAACCTCCTAGAATTAACAAGTGAATTTAGCATTGTCCCAAAGTTGTGACATAAAAATAAATCATATTTTTATATACCAGCAATGAACAAATCAAATTTTGCAATGGAAATAAAAATTAAAATTACAGTATTATTTATAATAGCTCAAACTGAAATATTTAGGTATACCGCTAACAAATCATGTACATGATCTATGTGCTGAAAACTACAACATAATGAAGAAAGTAATAAATGAAGACTTAAATAAATGGAGAGGCCTACTATGTTTATAGATTGGAAAATTCAAAGTAGCAAAGACTTTAATTTTCCCCAAATGTATTATTTAATACAATCTGTATCAAAACCCCAGCAGGATTTTGTGTAGATATATTTAAAATGCTGATTTTAAAACGTATGTGGAAAAACAAAGAATGTGGAATACCTAAAACAATTTTGAAAAAGAAGAATAAAGTGGGAAGAATCACATTACCTTAGTAAGACTCAGTAATTAAGAGAGAGTGGCAAACGAATAGATCTGTATCAATGGAGCAGAATATAGAGTCCAGTATACACCCAAGTAAGTATGGTGAATTAATTTTTGACAAAGGTGCAAAAGCAATTCAAAGGAAGAAGGATAGTCTTTTAACAATTAGATATTGACAAATGAAAAAAGGAAAGGAAAAAAGAAAGTTTCAACTTAACTATCACAAGTTACATGAAAATTAACTCAACTGGATTATAGTTCTAAACATAAAGTATAAAACTATAAAAGTTTTAGAAAAAAGAACAGGAGAAAACACTCGTGATTTAGGATTAGGCATTAAGTTCCTAGACTTGACACCAAAGATATGACCTATAAAAGGAAAAATTGAAAATTATATTTTGTCAAAATTAGAAACCTTTGCACTTGAACAACCATGTTAAGAGAATTAAAAGGTAAGCCACAGACTGGGAGGAAATATTTGTACATCACATTTCCAACAAAGGACTTACCTACCAAATATTTAAAGAATACTTTAAAATCAACAGAAAATAAAATCCAGTTCAAAAATGGGTAAAAGACAGGACAAGACATTTACCAAAGAAGATATACAGATGGTAAATATGCACATGTAGGGGTGTTCAACTTGATTAGCCATTAGAGAAATTCAAATTAAAGCCATGAAGAGAATCATACCATACACCTAAAAGATGACTAAAATAAAAATTAATGGCAACATCAAAATCTGGCGAGGATTTGGAAAAAGCAGATTACTCACAGATTGCTGGTGGGAATTTAAAGTGGCATGGTCACTCTGGAAAACATTGTGGCAGTTCTGATGAAGGGCCACATATATTTACCATGTGACCCAGCAATCTCACTCCTAGCTATTTACCCAAGAGAAAGGAGACATATGTTCACACGACATTCTGTGTAGAAATGTTTGTAGTAGCATCATTTGTAATAGTCAAAAACTGTACATAACCCAAATGTCTTACAACTGGTGAATGGATTACAGTGGAATACTACTCAATAATAACATGGAACAAATTACTGATACAGATAACATGTATGGCTCTCAAGGGCATTATGCTGAATTTTAAAAAGCTATTTCCAAAGATTACCTTGTTATGATTCCATTTCCATAACATTCTTAAAATAATAAAATTACAGTGATAGATAACAGATGTGTTTACCAGGTGTTAGGGCTGCCTAAAGTGTGTGACTATAAAGGGATAGTATGAGGGAGTTTCTTTAGGGTGATAAAACAGTTGTGCATCTTGATTGTGGTGCTGATTACACAGATTTTTGCATGTGATAATATTTTACATAATTATACACCAAAAAAAGAATGCATGTAAATATCGTTGCAATCTGAATAAAATGTGTAGATTGTTTACTACTATGTCAGTTTCTCAGTTTGTTAATTGTACTGTGGTTTTGTTAGATATCATTGGAGAAAGTCAGGTGAAACACACATGGGAAGTCTCTGCTAATCTTGCAATTGCTAAGTTAATTTATAATTACTTCAATATAAAAAAATGAAGGAGTGAATGACTAAAAGAATGCGTGAGTAAAAGAAGGAATAAACAGCGGCCTGCAGCACTACTGAAGTGACTGGTGACAATGGGTTTAAAGAAAAGAAGAAAGAATAAAAATAGAAAACATGTATTTTTTTCCTTTTCATACAAGATATTTTATAGTCAATGCTTACTATTCTGGAATCATTAGGAGCCCTGAAGCACTGAAGATGTTAAATATTTTACAGATCATTTCTAGTGCTGGCACAGGAACGCCACAGATGGACTCAGAGATTAACAAAACACACAGGTCTTTGCAAGACACCCAGCAGCGGCATGGTCTATGAGCTATTTGTTTAATACAAGTTGCAACATTTGGAAAGCAGGAGTGGTCTCTTGGGACATGAAGAGAAAGGAACACTGTGAAATTTTACCTGATGCCTCAGAATCTGATGTTTGTCTTCTGTTGCTATTTGTTATAAAATAAATGTAATACAACTAAAATTTTATTTTTTTCTACTCCTTTTAAATAATGATCAAAGTAATATGTGATTAAGGGAAATATTTATTTAATGCTAAAAATTCCTTTAAAAATAGCATAGTGTATCGCTGTTACAGTTAACATATCTTTCCCATTAGTAGTGACTCTGTTTTCTTGCCCAGCAGGTTTACATTTGTCAGGAGGTTCTGTATTCTTTCAAAGTCTGTATGAAACCAGAGAAGTAGGTACTGACAGTAAAGCAAAAGGAGATGGTGGTTGGCAGTGAGCTGTGAGGAATGAAGGAATACCAACATGCTTCAGATGGGAATCACAGGTTAAAAACATAGCAATATAATTAAAAATATTCAATACTGTTAATGATTATTCTTTCAAACTAAAGACTTAGTCACACACTGTTTACATTCATAAAGCAGTATTCCTTCTTTTCTCAAACACAGCATTGAGGCTTTTGATAAAAAAGTAGTGTGCAGCCAAGTTAATTAATTAAACATTTATTGAATGGCTACTATGTTTCAGTCATCGTGATAATCATTGTATACAACCTAATTAAAAAAAAAAACTACAATGTCCCTGCTTTCATGAAGTTTATAGTACATCAGGGAAAGGAAACACTTAAAAATAATAACACACAAAAAATCAATTGTTTAAAAAATTTTTTTTAATTTATTTTATTTTTGTTTATTTTGAGACAGAGTTTCACTCTGTTGCCCAGGCTGGAGTACAATGTTGTGGTCTTGGCTCACTGCAACCTCCGCCTCCCGGGTTAAAGCGAGTCTCCTGCCTCAGCCTCCTGAGTAGTTGGGATTACAGGCGCCTGCCACCACACCTGGCTAATTTTTGTATTTTTAGTAGAGACTGGGTTTCACCATCTTGGCCAGGCTGGTCTCAAACTGCTGACCTTGTGATCCGCCCAACTTGGCCTCCCAAAGTGCTGGGATTATGGGTGTGATCCACTGCCCCGATCTGTTTTTTTTTTTTTTTTTTTTAAATAAAGATTACAAAAACTATAAAGACTTTGCCATAAAGAAAGTCAGGGTGCTATGAGGGTAAGTACCATGAGATATATAATACATATGATGCCCTCTCTAAAGAAACAACATTTAATCTGAGATCCAAAATATGAAGATGAAGGCAGAGGGGTCATTTCAAGCAAAGGAACTAGCACATAAAGAAGCTTTAATATAGGAAAGAAGAACTTGGAGAATTCAAGGAAGCAAAATGAATATGTCTGGAGGGTAGTAAAGAACGAAAACACTCAATGGAGGTTGGTAAGATCGGCATCAGCCAGATCAGGCCTGGTCTTGTGGATCACAAAAAGGCGTGCGGATCCTATTTTTACTGCAATGGAAAGCCATCAAACAGCTTTAGGCAAAGGAATGACATGATCAAAGTTTTAATGTTTTAAAAATGTTTGCTCAGGTTACTGCAGGTCAAGTGTGGAATTATGATAAAGATTAAGGAAGATATTCAATAATCTGTATTTGTTTTATTTTCCCACATCTTAATATTTTGGAAAAGCACTAGATTCATTCAAGAGCATTGCTTTCTCATACTAACTTTATCTCTGATGAAGTATATAGCTGTGAACGAGTCAATAAGAATACCTCATATTTGCCTAGTGCTTATATTTTTGCAAACTATTTTATCTAAGTTTTATTTTGCCTCCCAACAACTCTAACAGGTACATAGAAAAGGTTTTTATCATTATTTGAAAAGGGATATAAACAACTGTAAAAAGTCATGCATCTAGTTAGTGGCTGCTAGGGAATCAGGGTGTGTGTCTCTGGCGTCTTCTTCAGGTCTTTTCTTCCACTCCATCCTGCTGACTTCCATACTAACTCTCTCTCTCTCAACTACTCCATAGGTCTAATGAAAATAATCTCTCTTTTGTCTAACAATCACAGAAATTGAGTGGTTCTAATGAGATAAAGGACATTCAAAATGTTAAAAGTATGTGAAGTATAGTCATGCATCTCTTAACGACAGGAATATATCCTGGGAAATGTATCCGTAGGCAACTGTATCATTGTGCAAACATCATAGAGGGCTGACATGGTTTGTCTCTGTGTCTCCACCCAAATCTCATGTCGAATTGTCATCCCCACGTGTTGGAGAAGGGGCCTGGTGGGAAGTGATTGGATCATGGGAGCAGATTTCCCCTTTGCTGTTCTCATGATAGTGAGTGAATTCTCACAAGATCTGACGGTTTATAAGCATGTGGCACTTCCCCCTTTGTGCCCTGTCTCTTGCTGCCATGTGAAGAAATTGCTTGCTTTTCCTTTGCCTGCCACCATGATTGTAAGTTTCCTGAGGCTTCCCAGTCATGCTTCCTGTTAAGCCTATGGAACTGTGAGTCAATTAAACCTCTTTTCTTCATAAATTGCCCACAAGGGTACTTACACAAAACTAAATTATGTAACATACGTAGGCTATATAGTAAAACCTATCACTCCTAGGGTACAAACTTGTACAGCATGTTACTGTACTCAACATTGCAGGCAACTGTAACACAATGATAAGCATTTGTGAATCTAAACTTATATAAACACAGAAAACATACAGTAAAAATATGGTATTATAAAACTATGGGACCACCATGGTA
Organism: Macaca thibetana thibetana; assembly: GCF_024542745.1. Taxonomy (NCBI): domain Eukaryota; kingdom Metazoa; phylum Chordata; class Mammalia; order Primates; family Cercopithecidae; genus Macaca; species Macaca thibetana. Next base: position 109,662,886 of record NC_065598.1, read on the forward strand.
TTTGCAGTTTGTTTTGACCAAAATGTCAGTATGTGGCTTATGACTGTACTATCCAAATACAATATCTTGTAATTCTAAAAGCCAGGACTACTACCAATGCTAATCAGAATTGTGGGAGATATATATTTTTATTCATAAAGAAACAGGAAAAACAAGGCAACCCCCCAAAAACAGTACTCCTGTATATACCATTAGGTAAGAAAGTTGCTCCAGAGCACTTTTCACAATAGCCAAGATATGGAAGCAACCTAAATGCCCATCAACGGGTGAATGGATTCAGAAAATGTGTTATATATACACAATAGAGTACTATTCAGCCAGAAAAAGAAGGAAATCCTGTAATTTGAGACATGGATGAATGTGAAGGACATTATCGTAAATGAAATAAGCCAGGCACAGAAAGACAAATACTTCATGCTTTGACTTAGGTGTGGAATCTAAAACTTCAAACTCATAGAAGTAGATAACAGAATGGTGGTTACAGAGTTAGGGGGCATGGGAGTTATTTAAGAAGACAGCGGTCAAAAGATGCAAAATTTCAGTTAGGAGAAAAATGTTCAGAAGGTCTCTTGTACAACATGGAGACTGTAGTTAATAACAATGTACCTGATATGGTTTGGTTCTGTGTCCCCACCCAAATCTCATCTTGAATTGTAGTCACCACATGTTGAAGGAGGAACCTGTGACCCCCATGTGTTGAGGGAGGGAGGTGACTGGATCATGGGGGTGGTTTCCCCCATGCTGTTCTCATGATAGTGAGTGAGGTCTCATGACATCTGATGGTTGTATAAAGGTTCTTCCTCTCCTGCCACCACGTAAGACATGCCCCTTCCCCTTCTGCCATGATTTTAAATTTCCTGAGGCCTCCCTAGCCAGGCAGAACTGTGCTTCAATTGAACCACTTTCCTTTATAAATTACCCAGTCTTGGGTAGTGTCTTTATAGCAGTGTGAAAATGGACTAATGCACCTATACTGTATACTTGAAAATTGTTAAGAGAGATTTTACATGTTCTCACTACAAAAATGGCAAATATGTGAGGTAACGGATATGCTAATTAGCTTAATTTAGCCATTCCTTTTATACATTTTGATAAGTGTATACGTACATCAAAACATCATGTTATACACCCTAAATGTGTACAATTTTTGTTATCAATTTAAAAACAAAATTTAATGTTTAAAAAGCTGCTCTAGCATTCTAGCCCTGAATAAGATGGTTTTTGCATAAGAAAGCACTACTCATGCTTGTGAGTAACTCTACAGAAGGGCCTGAATCTTATCATTTTTAACTTCCCTGTATCTAACACAGGGCCTAGAGTACATAAGTCATGCCGTCAGTAACTGTTGATAGAGCAAAACTCTGCAAGATTCTTCTCCGGTCCCTGTGGAGTGACTCAGTTTGGGAGTGACTCAGTTTGTTTGGCTACATGGCATTCCTTATTTGCCTATAGCTGTATTTCTTAAGATGGGTTCTAATAATCATTGATTCCAAAAAAATGTTACTAGGTGGTCCAAGAAAATAGTTTCATATTCAATAAGTTTGGGAAATAATAAAGTCTGCATCACTAACTTAGAGCTTCACAAAATATTAAAAGTGTCAATAATTCTTGTAGTAAACAAACCTGCTCAATGTTTTTAAACTATCATTTTCCACAACTCTAGAACACTTTTTTTCCTTCTAATACTTACCAACACCTTATACTTTTTGGAACATGGCTGGGAAAATGCCTTATGCCTTTTATTCTTATCTAACCCTATGTAACCAGAAGAATTAAACCACCTTTTACTTTCATACCACATACTTCCTCTTCTATTCAGGGATTATGGACTAGAAAGACCCCCGGTTAGGAATTACTGGCATCTGAAGTTTTCCTAGTTGAAATTTCCTAGCTAAAAGAGTGGATATTAAGAGGTATTTATGGCAATATTATGGCTCTTTCTTACATAAAGCATGTCTGAGGGGCAAAGTCTGATAGGCATAGGAGAATGGTGAGTAATAAAAGAAAGGAACCAAGACTATCTTCATTATCATGTTAAATATGCTTTTCACTAGAAAACAATCTGTCTTACAAATTATGGAGCAGTCATGCCTACTATAGGTCATAAAGACAGAAGGTGCCTCATACATGATTGGTGATTCTCCTTTTCATTATGGATTTAAAGTTACAGTCATTTTTCTGATAATTAATATTTGATCTTGGAAGGGAGGTGTGTGTGTGTGTGTGCATGTGTGTGTGTCTGCACACACAAGTGCACATGTATTTCTGTGACCCAGGAATTCCAATTTAGGGTATGCTCCCCCCATAAGTCCATATTTGTGCTAAAAGATGTGAAAAGTTTTATGAAATATTAATTATAATAGTCAAAACTGGACATAACATAAATGTCAAACAATATAATATTTAGATTAATTGCTGTAAATTCATATAAGAGAACAATGAAAAGAACAAACTAATACAACATGGATCAACATGAATGTATCTCATTTACAATAATGTCGGGTGAAAAAGTGCATACTATATTTATTTTATTTATATGAAGTTCAAAAACAACCAGTACTGATATATAATGACAGAAGTCAAAATAGTGTTTACATCAGGGGACTATTCACTGGGAAGTAGCATGAGGGTTTTGAGTATGTTCTACATCTGGGTAGTAGTTATACCAATAAGGTCAGGGGTATCCACTAGCATGCACGGAAAAGGAATGACAACTTATGAGGAAACTGCCCAGAATTTCTGAGGGGTAACAAGTGCTTAATAATGGTGTATAGTTGAACCAGGAGTACTAAGGAGCACTCTCAAGAGACAGACTCCAGAGAGAAGAGAGGGAGAATGGAGTAAAGGCAGAGGAGGAACCAGTGCTCTGGTTACATGCAGTATGGTGGCCATGATGACCTGGTTTCTTTTTCTAGAGACTTAAGTTGTATATTAGGTTGAACGATTTTATGCTATAACACCTGGTGAGAAGGCTAATATGGAACATCTACTGTTTGCTTCCCCATGGAGTTTCTTGATTTAGGGATTGTTTTGATAGTCTGTCATCATGCCCAGAACTCAAATAAAATTCACCAGTTAATCATGATTTCTCAATCAATACTGAAAACTCATGTTATTTAGCTAGAAGAAAAAGTGTTACAAGGATAATTCAGGTAGAAGGAACAAGATGTGGGAAGGTGTAGAGGTTTGACAAAGTATATTCTTTTGGATAATTACAAATATTTCATTATGACTTGAATCAAAGAGGCATGTAAGAAACTGATGGGAGCTGACAAAAATTTGTAGCAGTCACCAGATTAGAAAGTGCTCTCAGTAACCAGCTCCCATCCCAGTGGCATTTAAAACCCTTTCTGGAAGGACCACTGATTAAGTCCATATGCAGTTTCTTGGCTTTACTAAGTGAAGTAGCACACAGACAACATATATTAGAATGAAACAGATCTCTAGGGAAATATAGCTATAACATAACTTTTATCAGAAGAGAAAAAAATTTCATCAAATTTGATTTATGGTGTTCATGTCAAGCATTGCTCTAATTACTTCATAAATATTGGTTCATTTAATCCCCATAGCAATTCTCTGAAATAGGTTCCAACATTATCCCTGTGTAACCAATCACAGTTGAGGCTCAGAGAAGTGACTTATTTACCTAAGGTGGCACAGCTTGTAAGTAGTGGAACTAGGCTCTAACTCAAGCAGCCTGGTTCCAGAGTCTGGACACTTGACCATTACACTATGCTGCCTTTTTGTTGTCTGATCGACTTAGAAACTATGGTATGCATACACATATTAGAAAAAGCACTCATGAATCTGTGTTTCACTAAGAGGGTAATGGGGTATTGGGAACCCACTAAGTAGTGTCTCCTGTAGAGTATATTTGTTGGATAATCACACATTTAAACATGATTGGATGTTCAAGCAATTTAGATTCCACACTATTCAGTTTTAAAATACAAGGACAGTAAAAGGTTCATCAGCTTGAAATTACTTTTTAAATGATGTCAATGCATTTCGAGTCAATTTGAGAGGATTAAGGGATAATATGGATTTGCAAAATACTTTCAAATGCCAAGGAACTGTGAGGGCACTTGTAGGATTACACAGTATATTTAACAGATTTAAGGGTAGCTCTGAGTTTTAAATTCTTTGCTTTCACTTTTGAAACTAACTTTATAGACTGAAATGGCGGCTATACTAGGCACCGAAGCATAGGTTACAAGTCTGAACACTTATGGGTCTGAAGTAGTGATATTTTGAGCCATTTGTTACTGTTTACTGATTTGGGGTGTTTCCTTACAGTATCACAGGAAAGAAAGAAGGCTGGAAGCTTCGAAACTTGGCAGAGCTCTGCTGCCCCAACCTCATTTCAAACAGAATGGCCATGTTGCTATGTCTATTAAAGAGTAGGCGTTTGCATAGTCTAAACAATGGATTTCGTGGCTTAAAAGCTTTGAAACAACACTGAACATTATTTACTTGTTTTCATTCACTTCATTTAGTCAAGATTCACTAAGGTTATAGGTTCACACCCATTAGGATGGCTATTGTAAAAAATAAATGAAATAAATTTTGGTGGAGATGTAGAGAAATAGGAAAACTTGTGCGTTGTTGGTGGGAATGTAAGATGGTGCTGCCTTTATGGAGAAGAGAACGACAATTCCTCTGAAAATTAAACATAGAAATACCATCCCATCCAGCAATTTCACTTCTGGGTATTTACCCAAAAGAAGTAAAAACAGGGACTAAACCAGATATTTGTTCGACCATGTTCGTAGCAGCATTATTCATAATATCCAAAAGGCAGAAGCAATCCAAGTGTCTATCAATAAATTAATACAATAAAAAGTTGTGTATACAGACAAAAGAATATTTTTATCAAAAAGGAAGTGAATTCGAACACAGGTGAAAATGTGGATGATCCTTGAGAACATTAGCCTAAGTGAAATAAGTCAGTAACAAAAGGAAAAATATTATATATTATTCCACTTATATATGATACCTGGAGTAGTCAAATTCATAGAAATAGAGAGTAGATTGGTGGTTGCCAGGAGCTGGGAAGAGGCGAATGGGAAGTTGTTTAATGGGAAGGAAGTTTCAGTTTGGAAAGGTAAAAAGAGTTCTGGACATGAATGATGGTGATGGTTGCACAACAATGTACTTAACACTACTGAAATGTACACCTTAAAATGGTTAAAATGGTAAATTTTATGTATATTTTACTACAATGAACAATATGTTTCGGCCAGGTAGGGTGGCTCCTTCCTGTAATCCTAGCACTTCGAAAGGCCAAGGCAGGACATTGCTTGAGTCCAGGAGTTCAAGACCAGCTGGGCCAGTATAGTGAGACTTCGTGTCTACAAAACATTTAAAAATTAGCCAAGTATGGTGGTGCGTGCCTGTAGTCCCAGTTACTCCGGATGCTGAGGTTGGAGGAGGATCTCTTGAGCTCGGAAGGTGGAAGTTGCAGTGAGACGTGATCGTGCCACTGCATTCCAGCCTGTGCTACAGAGTAAGACCCTGTCTCAAAAAAAAAAAAAAAAAAAGCTTAATAAAACCCCAGCATGGCAGGATTTAAACTTGCAGTTTAAAGAAGAATAGTTTTACCAAAGACTAGCAGGTAAGACATTTGCTGCTATTCATGAAAGACACTGCAGTGTACATGTTTTTTTTTTTTAACATTTTTTATTTTTTTAGAGACCGGGTCTCTGTTGCCCAGGCTGGAGTGCAGTGGCGTGATCACAGCTCATTGCAGCCTCCCACTCCTAGGTTCCAACAACCCTCTTGCCCCAGCCTCCTGAGTAACTGGATCTACAGGTGCTTACCATTAGGCCCAGCTAACTGGTTAATTCTTTTGTAGAGATGGGGTCTCGCCATGTTGCCCAAGCTGATCTTGAACTCCTGGGGTCAAGCTATCCTCCTGCCCTCGCTTCCCAAAGTGCTGGGATTACAGGCTTAAGCAAACACATCCAGCCCCTAAAGGATATTTTTTAGAAAGTGCTTGCTCTGGATTACGAATTTTGCAGTTTGCTTAATAAACGAAATAATTAATAAACATTAAGGAAATTAGAAGAAAAGCTTACTAAAGTTATATATCTATATAGCAAACCAATTCGACCAATCTAAAATAATTGGTCCTTAATTACTCTTTAGGCAGTTAGCACTACATTATTAATGGATCATGTGGCTGACTACACTGTTCTAACATGCCAATTAGTTTATACAAAATAGTTAAACTAGCAGCCAGCTATGCTTAGATGTAGCTTAAATGATTCCTGATAACGCTGAAACTGATCTTGCTTTACTCTGCCTTCAGCAGGTTAAATCTTTCAGGCTTGTATTGTTCAAACCTAAGGGACTGTTCCAGACCCCAAGACTGACTATTACTGAACCATTATTTCATTAAGAACATTACAAAGAGATGGCTTCAAGCTGTTGATATTATCAGCCCAATTTGGAAAGGTTTAGACTTGGAAATCAAAATATTATGAGTCATCCAATGTCACACCGCAAGCTGTTTGCAAATCTGGACACAAAAAAACAGACCTTTTAAAGATTAGAATTATTTTTCCAATGGTTGAATGAGACCCATGTTACATTCTACCAACTAGAGCAACTTAGATTGTGAAATAAAAAATAGGCTCTGAGAACCGACTTTTCTTAATGACATATTAATGAAATATCGAGGAAGGTTAGGATGTACCAAACCTTGTTCTACTTGTGTAAGTTCTTTCCTGCTTTCTGAAAGCCAACTATAATTGAGGTGGAAAGGTCTGTTAGAACTCTTTCATTTCCGTACTATAGAAGAGCGTTAGCAGAAAATTTCCAAACCGGAAAGGAGTTATTAAACCTGAATTAAGATTCAATTACTCCTTGGTATGTACTACAAATAGGGGTCACCATAGCAAAGCCTTTTTTTCTTTGTAGCCAACAACTGTGTATGTTTTGTGAGTTAAATTTTGAAATTGGTTTTATTCCTAATGACTTTCAATTATTTTAAAATATTTAATTTGAATTTTAAAACTATATTCCATTTTGTCTCCACATGTATTAACTTTCCCATTTCACATGGAAACGGAAAGACAAGGTGATTGAGTAAAATAGAAAAATACTAGATTTTCCCAGTTTTGCTTTGGGTATATTGTGGGAGGTAAGGGCTAAGATTTGGAGACCAAATACCTAAATCGACCATTAATTTTCAGTTGCCCTCTTGATAAAGAGGTTTTTGATTCTGCTGCTGTTCTTTTACTGTTCTTTAAATTAAATGTATTTTAAAATTAACATTCTCGTGATTCAAAATTCAAAGTGGGCCAGGTGTGGTGGCTCACGCCTGTAATCCTAGCCCTTTGCGGGGCCAAGGAGGGAGGATTGCTTGAGGCCAGGAGTTCAAGACCAACCTGGACAACAAAGTGAGACTCCCACCTCTACAAAAGGCAAAAAAAAAAAAAAAATTAAAAACATGGTGGTTTGTGTCTGCAGCACCAGCTACACAGGAGGCTGAGGTGGGAGGGACTGTTTGATCCTGGGAGGCAGAAGTTGCAGTGAGAAAAAAAAAAAAAAAAATCAAAATGTACAAAATGGTAAAAAATAAAAAAAGGTCTTACTTCTGTCCTCTAAGCACTTAGCTCCATTTCATAGAACCTATTATAAGGTTCCTGTTATACTTTCAGAAAAATCGTATGTGTGTATATATATATATATATATGTGTGTGTGTGTGTGTGTGTGTGTCTGTATGCATAAACAAACACACATACAAGTTACAAGTAAATATAATTATCTTTTGTTTTCATTTTTAAAGCACTGCTGGAGTACTATACATTCATTTATTCACTTCACTTTTTGTTACTTTACAATATATCTTGAAGATTGTCCCATGTGTATATTTATTTATATGTTAATAATGTATTATTTTTGTTTCTTTGATCATTTGAGCTACATAGCATTCCACTTCATGACTGTACCATAATTCATTTTAACCCATTCCCTATAGACAGTATTTAGGTTGTTCAAATTTCTTGTTATTACAAACAATTTTCAGTAAACAATCTTGGGCATATATCATTTTTCCTATATACAAATGTATCTGCAAGATAAATTCCAAGGATAGAAATGCTGTGAAATTGTTTTTTTTTTTTTTTTTTTTTTTTTTTTGAGACGGAGTCTCGCTCTACCGCCCAGGCTGGAGTGCAGTGGCCGGATCTCAGCTCACTGCAAGCTCCGCCTCCCGGGTTCACGCCATTCTCCTGCCTCAGCCTCCCGAGTAGTTGGGACTACAGGCGCCCGCCACCGCGCCCGGCTAGTTTTTTGTATTTTTTAGTAGAGACGGGGTTTCACCGTGTTAGCCAGGATGGTCTCGATCTCCTGACCTCGTGATCCGCCCGTCTCGGCCTCCCAAAGTGCTGGGATTACAGGCTTGAGCCACCGCGCCCGGCCTGCTGTGAAATTGTTGACCCTTCAATACTAATGATAGATTTTTTTATGCTTTCTTGAGTAAATTTTGGTACATTACATTTTTCTAAAATATGCATTTCATTGTAGTAAATTTGTTTGGATAAACTTGAATAAAGAAGTCTTATTATTCTTTTAGATGTCTCCACGTGTTTAAAGAATATTTTAATATTAAATTAAAATTTAAATATGAATTTATATTTTATATATAAATATTAAATATTAAAGAATATTTTAATATTCTTCCCTTTAAGAAACACCCTCATGTTTTATTTTGATTAGAGTAGCTTAATGGCTTTTATGGTTTTATTCAAAGGATCAACTATTTTAATAAAATTCATTAATATTTACCATTTTAATTTTAGACTTCTGATTTCCTTTGGCTTATTTTCTGTTTTATTCCCCCTAACATTTTAAGCTTGATGATCATATATTTAAATTTGCTTGCTAGTATAAATATGTAAGTCTGTGAAATATAAGTATGTAAGTCTGCTCTAGAAGCATCACATGGGTTCTAATAAGTAGTGTTTTAGCTATCATTATTTGTTAGGTATTCTACAATTTAAGGTTTTATTTTCTCTCTGATTTGTTTGACAGAAAGCATCTAAAACACATTTTTTGTTTGTTTCTGGTTTTGTCATTAACTTTTACTTTAATTGAATCATGATTAATGAATATTATTTGCATTGTTCTATTTTTCTTACATTTTGAAAAACTATTTTTATTCTAGGAAAATATACAGTCATGTTTTGGGGAAATATACACTACATTATTGCTAATTATAGTCACCTTACTGTGCTATTTAACTTGAGAACTTATTTTCTTCTATCTAACTGTATGTTTTTACGCATTAACCAACCTCTCTCTATTCTCCTGGCACCCTCACTCACACATACTTCCCAGCCTCTGATATGTATCATTCTACTCTGATCTCCATGAGATTCACTTTTATAGCTTCTATATATGAGTGAGGAGATGTGATGTTTGTCTTTCTGTGCCTGCCTTACTTCACTTCATATAATGATCTTCAGTTCCATCCATGTTGCTGTAAATGACATTATTTCATTTTTTATGGCTGAATAGTATTCCATCATGTGCATATACCAGATGTTCTTTATCCATTCATCCACTGACGGACACTTAAGTTGATTTTATATCTTGGTTATTGTGAATAGTGCCGCAATAAACATGGGTGTGTAGGTATCCCTTTGATACACTGATTTCCTTTGCTTTGGATAAATACCTACTAGTGGGATTGCTGAATTGTATCATAATTGTATGTTTAATTTTTTTTTTTTTAGAAATCTCCATACTGTTTTCCACAGTGGCTGTACATATTTACATTCCCACCAACAGTGTACCAGAGTTGCATTTTCTCTTCATCTTTGGCAGTATCTGTTATTTTTTTTCTTTTTAATAATAGTCATTCTAACTGGGGTAAGATGATAAATCATTATAGTTTTGATTTGCATTTCTCTAACCATTAGTGATGTTGAACATTTAAAAAAATATACCCATTGGTCATTTATATGTCTTCTTTTGAAAAATGTCTATTTATGTCTCTTGCCCACTTTTAAATTGGATTATTTACAACTGAGTTGAGTTTCTTGTATAGTCTGGATATTAGTCCTTTTATGGATGAATAGTTTGCAAATATTTTCTCCCATTCAAGAGGTTATTTCTTCACTCTGTTGATTGTTTCCTTTGCTGTGCAGAAGTTTTTTAGCTTTTGTCCCACTTGTCTATTTTTTGTTTTATTTGCCTATGCTTTTGAGGTCTTAGCCATAAAATCTTTGCCTAAATCAGTGCCCTGACTGTGTTGCTTATGTTTTCTTCTAGCAACTGTAGAGCTTTAGGTCTTAAATTTAAGACCTTAATCCATCTTGAATTTATTTTTGTATATGGTGAGAGACAGGGGTTCAATTTTATTCTTCTGCATACAGATATCTAGTTTTCCCAGCACCATTTATTGAAGAGGGGTGTACTTTTCCCAGTGTATGTTCTTGACACTTTTATCAAAAAAGAGTTGGTCATCCCCAGGCCCTCAAGATGATGTGCTTGGGCACTGCAGGGGTGAGGCAAAGTTGGGCTGGTAGGGCTTGTCCTCAGACCCCCTGTTGATGTGTGCAAATGTTGGCTGTGGTAGGCAGGGGTGGGGTGATCACCAGGTACCCAGTGAAATGCTCAGGTGGAGGCATCAGCAGCTGCACTATGGCCCTACTCCTTGGGAGTGTGGTGGTGCTTTCAGTGGCAGCAGCCACAGGCAGGCGGCTGGAAAGCCTGCACTTTGGCTCTAGGTGGCGCTGTGAGTGAGTAGTCTCACCTCAGGGCGCCTGTAAAGGCACAGCAGACCCATTGCTGGGGGCAAAGAGGTAACTGCCGGTGGCTTGCACTTCAGCCGAGGCAGCAGCAGCTGGCAGCGGCCGTGGCTGTGGCTGAAGGATGTCAGTGGGGCTCCAGGAATGTGGAGACACAGGCGTTGTTGAACCCCAAGGCTGGATGCAGCCTGGTGAGGGCTGGACTCTTAAAATGATGCTGTGCTGTAACTGCTGAGGACTCAGGGGGTGTGTGAGATCCAGCGTGAGCTCCCCTCTCTGGAGCAATGCCATCTCATAGTCTCCAGGCAGCTTCCTGTGTTAGTCTCAGGGCCTGGGAGGGTCAAGGGGCTCTCCTATGGCTGGGACTGCAGGAGTCTACCGTGGGAATGTGAACCACTGGGGGGTGTCTCACTTACCCTTTCCCCTGAATTGGGAAGCCTCTCCAGGCGCTCAGCTGATTCTGGCTGTGCAAGTTGCTTCGCTTCCCTGTCCTTCCTTGTCTTAGATGTTTCCTGTCATTTATCTGTTGAATTCCAGTGTTCTGTCTTGCATGATCTATTCAAAGTGTGATTATCTGTTCACTGTTTTGGTTCTTCTTTGTGGAGGAGGCAAATACCTGATACCTCTAGTCAGCCATTTTGAAGCCCCTCTTCTCCCAGATGTCCTTTCTAGGAATTCAGTAGGAATAATTTTAATACAAGGATTTAGAGGTTCACAAGCCTTTGTCAGAGCTGCGGAAATGAAGTTCAGGGAAGCTTCTGCTGCAGTTTATAAAATCAAGAAGTGGCAGGATTATAGAAAAATCCATATGACCATCTCACTTGCCTGAAGTACTGAAAAAAGTGATTCATAGGAATTTATCCAGAACCTAAAATAAACATGAATCTCAAAGAAAGCAACCATCACTAATCTCAGCTGCTGATAGTTTTAAAAGAGCGATTTTTTCAGAAAGTTACCTCAAGCCACTGCAAAACTTTATCTATTATCTGTTCATTTAGCTGCTCACAATTGTCATCCATCGTTCAGAGTTGCCAACTGGCTCTTTTGTTTTGTCTTCATGATCTCACACAAGTGCCTTTTTCTTGAAAGACTTTAATTTGGAACCACACAAGGAAAGGGTTTCTGGGAAATGTAGTTTCAGATTTCTTCTGTTCAATGAGAAGGAAACTGTAGGAGAGGATGGCAGTAATAATAAGCAGACAGAACAATAAAACTACAAAATTATATTAAAATCCTTCTTTGCTGGAGCACCACAGTGGTTTTATTTTTTACTGACCAGCCCTGATGGATATACTTATGATAGGGAGATAATAATAATATTATTATTATTAAATTAGCATAATAAACAATATAATAAACTGATAAGTCAGATTAAGTGCTTTGCATATATTGATATTTAATCCTCATAACAACTCTATAAAAGTGAGTGGAAATGTTACACTAAATTTTTATGCTGGAGACCCAAGGCAGGAAAGGTTAAGCAAATTGCTCAAGGTTTTGCAGCTAGAAACTAGTGGAGTCAGGATTTAAACACAGGTAGTCTGACTCCAGAATCTTTGATCTTAAACACTGTCCTTTTGTATCTCTTGTATCTCCCTTTCCTTCCTTCACCTTGCCTTTTATCCATCATCTAATCACAACTAATTATGTCATCATTCTTAGTCTTTGACTTCATACTGCTAAATCATAGTATGCCTCTATTACTTTATATATGAACTTTAATGTTATTTTTGCCCTGAATATTACAAATAAAGTACACAGAGATGAATTCCCACCTCTTCACTTCCTCCTATCAAATTTCATTCCCAAAGATTATTACATTTACATCCCACTCTGGTACCATAACCCGCACAGTTGTTTTAATTTTAGTCCCATGGGGTCAATACTGAAGAGTCATTTTGATAAATTTTCCCCAGTTATTTCTTCATTGATTAAATTATTGGAACTGTCTTCATTTCCTTGAAGATTTCATGAAGATTTTCTTCTAGAATTGACTGTGGTTGTGGAGTAATATGAAGCCAATCTAATTATTTCCTCCATACCAATAACTTGATATTTCTGCCTGCATACCCAAAGGGCTCTTCATCTTTGAGATTCAAGTATTTACTACGATATACCTCGGTGTTCACCATTCAGGGTCAATTTTCCAGGAGATGTGGCATATATTTTCAATATGTGGATTCTAGTTTTAGCTTTATTTCTGGAAAGGTTTTGTTTGTTTGTTTGTTTATACTGTAACTTATTCCTTCTCTTTCCTTACTTAAAAAAATCCTATTGAGAAATTTCAATTGGGTATACATTGGAATTTTTCTTTCTTCTATGTCATTTACTCTTTGATTCTCATAGCACTTTTTTCAGTTAAATTCTGCTTATTGGGCCAGCCATAGTGGCTCATGCCTGTAATCCCAGCATTTTGGGTGGCCAAGGCAGGAGGATCGCTTGAGCCCAGGAGTTCAAGACCAGCCTCAGCAACATAGTGAGACCCTCTCTCTACAAAAAATATAAGAAAAATTAGCTAGGTGTGGTGGTGTGTACCTGTAGTCCCAGTTATTTTGTAGGCTGAGGTGGGAGAATCACTTGAGCCCAGGAGTTCACAGCTGCAGTGAGTTATGATCATGCCACTGCACTCCAGCCTGGGCAACAGAGAGACCCTGTCTCAGAATAAAAACAACAACAAAACAAAACAAAACAAAAAACTGCATATTTTTTCTTACTCTATTTGTAACTCACTGAGTTTATCATAGTATCTATTTTTCCTTGTGCTAGTTCTAATTTTGCCTTCGTTTCTGTGTTGTGTTTTCTTTTCTTTGATTTTTCTCTGAAATGTTCATGCTTGTCACATCTCCATCTGTTGTCTCTTAAGATATTATGAGAGCTCTTGCATCTCTATGGTCTTCTAGAGAGGATATTGCTTTGATGATTAAAAAAATTATGGTAAAGTATATTGCCATAGTTTTCATCTCTAATATTGCAACATTGTTCTGGTAAATTTAAAAAAAAAAAAAAAAAAAGCCGCGTGGTTATTCTGTCCCTATTTCCCATATTTCTGGAAGTATAACTTTATAGATTCTGTTTCTGTGATTTTTTTTTTTTTGTTCTTTGAATCAGATGAATTTTTTGGGGGGCATGCTATTTGTAGGAAGTTATTGTCTTAGAGAGGACTGGACTCTATTCTAAGGTACAGGTACATTTATTTACGCCTGAGGATTTTTTTTTTGTGATTGTTCTTTTAACTTTTATTTTTTTCCTAGTTGAAGGAAATAGACAGCTGTAGATGGTTCACAATAACAATCACAATGCGACAAATACATGTTGCTTCCTGGAAATACGAATCATCTGTGGGATTCCATGTTCACTATTACCCCTTTTGTCTCTAAGATGAAAGCCAGATCTGCAGAAACTCACAGTCAGTGCATGCATACTTTACCTGCTGTTGAAATTGAGAAGCTGTCATTTCACGTATCAACATGCTCACCTTACTTTATGAAATTGAAATTTTCTGGCTCTTTGTGAGATTTGCCGTCATATGTTTCTCCTTTCAGTTTCTTTCGGCACCCATGCTCGATTTTAAAAGAAAACATAGTAGCGTTTTCCTAGATGTCTTAAAGTTTTTGATTTATAATTTAATTTTACTGTTATCAGGTAAATTGTTTTATAGTATTTTGATCATTTTATATTTATTGGGACTTGTGTAATGATGCTGCAAATGGCCTATGTTGGTGAACATACCATATTAATTTCATGGAAGGTGTGTTGTGCAGTTAGTGTAGTATTCTAACAACACTCAGGTAGTTTTTTAAATATACTTTTTATAGAATGCATAGCTGTTACATGCTGGCAGATCAGATAATTAAGCTCCCATTCCTTCTTTGAGAGAAACAGAACTTCTCTCAAAGCATAATGAATCATAAAGACCAAAAGGAAAGAAGTAAACATTTATACCAGACAAATATATTCAACTAAGAATAGTACGATTAAAGTAATAACAAAGAGAATAAATATTAAATAAATATTATTATGCATAAAGCCATCCACTACCAAAGGATAAAAATATTATTTAGAATATTGATGTGCTTACCAGAGCTTCAAAATACTTAAAACAAAAATGGATAGAACTACAATGAGGAATTGAGAAAATCACACTTATATTAGTATACTTTCTGTAACTGATAAATACATCACACTAAATATTATGAAGATATAGAAAGTTTAAACTATACTATTAATAAGGTTGAGTTCATGAGATATTATGCATATTGACTTCAGTTATTTACTATCTGGAATAAAATCTGTGTATGATGAATGACTGTATATGCATTTTAATTCTATTTACCTCTTCTTCATCATCCATATGTATATACATTGTTGTTAAACTTTTAGAACCAATTGAATTTCTATGGGAAAAAGGCACCAAACGTTAAAAGGATATTTAAGTTAAATATGTTCAAAAAGATTTTTTAATATCTAGAATTATGTGTGACGTGGATTTAAAGAATAAACAAACAAAAAACACACCATTTTCCCCTTTTTGATCAAAGATATGAAAACCTCAAGAAATTCTATCTTTACCCTTGGCTAATCTGGTATTTAACCCATCAATTGAGGTTTTCTGTATCAAAGACTGCATTTTCATTTATAAGTGTTTACTCTTGTTTTGGTCAAATTGGCTTATATTTAATTAAGTATCTAATTTTTTCTTACACTTTTAATTCTTTCTTTTATGTAGTTTGCCATTTAAAATATTATTTTTTTATCGTCACTCTCAGATGGTTCTTTTATTGCCTCCGATTCTGAGCAGACACAAGAAAGAAGAGAAACATTATCAAGCATTTGTGGTGATTGCGTTATCTCATGCTGTGTAATTTGAAAAAGTTAAGTCATCTTAAATGTGGTCCTATGATAATCCCTTGTCACTTTGGTCATGGGAATGTCCCTCCAAAGCGGTTTTGCATTTCACTTATATCATGTACCCTAGACTACCACTGGCTCAGAATCAAATTTAAGTCAATTTCTTGCATGGCTGGGCCATATAAGAACTACTGCTATTTTTGCTCTAACTCCAAGTAAGGAATGGGCCAAGGCCCTGAATTTGAACGGAAAGCTTTTCTTTAATGTAGAGCAATAAGCTCCCTTGTTATTTCCTGTGGCCATTGGATGGATTTTATTGAGTTTCCCATTTTGCCTAAAGTATAAACTTTGAGGGTCCCATCTTTATGTAGAAATCCCACTTCCAGTTCCCATTTGCATACTCCCAAGGCCTTGAATTCTTCTTTTATATGTTTTTTTATGATCAAGTAGCTTTATCATCCAATAACCTCCAAATCTTTCCCGCCCTTCTGCTTTTTTTTTTTTTTTTTGAACAGACCATGAGTAAACTCATTGCTTACTGCTCTGACTTCCCATTCTCCTCCTCCTCTTCCTTCTCCACTCCCTTTTCTTGTTCCTCTTATTCATACTCTTTGCATGTAGCATTTTATTTTTCTTTCTTGTAAAGTCTCCTGCAAGTTTTAAAATAATATATTTTATAAATTCTATTCTATTTTATCTTTAAATTGACAAATAATAATTGTACATATTCATTAGTTACATAGTGATGTTTCAATACATATAATGTATAGTGATCAGATCAAGGCAATTAGCATATTCATTCACTATCTCAAACATTTATTATTTCTTTGTGTTAGAAACAATTCAATATCTTCATTCTAGCTATTGAAACTTACAATATATTGTTATTCACTGTAGTCATCCTATAGTGGTATAGGACACTAGAGCTTATTCCTCCTATCTAGCTGTAATTAACAAAGTCTTTAACAAAGTCTACTGTAAGTTTTTTAAACAATACTTTAGCATTTAAAAAATGTTCGTAGAGCATGGTTTCCAGATTAATTTAGATGACCACATTGACAGTATCAGAAATTCCTGTTGAAGTTGTCCAGTTTTCACAGGGTGGATTAGGATTTACTTTATCACTTTCATAGACTGTTTAAACTGGAAAGGAATTAGCTAATAATCTATTCCAGAAATTCCAAACTGTACGTTTCTAGGAATCAGAAAAGACACAAAAGTGTGTGAAATGTCTGGATGCAAGACAGTAAGAAGTGGTGCAACCTTGTACATCTGGAAAGGGTTTGACTCACCTAAGAGCATTTAAAAACATCTAACACTAATCTGAATAAACTAATCTGGACAAACCGAATACTGTTTGCAGCCTCTGATTATATACTAACTCCCTTATTCTAAATATGATGACATTGAGAACAGAATATGTCTTCTTAATTAGCAGAGCTGATCACTTGAGGCTCCTTTCCGACAGTCATGACTACCATAAACTTACGAAATGACTAGAAAATCTTGCAACTTTATAACAAAATATTAGATTGTTTGGTACGACTATATAGTATAGGAGCTCAGGAAATTGACAGGAAAAAATATTAAATTTTTCAATATTATCATCCTTTACTCTCAAATATCGGACCATAAAATCCTCTTTAAGCTGCAAAATGGTATTTTATTTTCTTATAAAATGATCACTAATTAGCTTAACTTGATTACAGATGATGCTTAGCAAAGATGTGACTGTGAATAAATATTCCTTTACCAAAACAGGTAAGACCTAGAAGTCTCATTTCTTTTGTCAAATAAAGCCCAACCAAGAATCTCAACGTGAAGCAAAGCACATACTTAATCTTGACTTCTGAGATATACACTGTGGACTTCAGCACAAAGATGGAGGAAGATGTATCCAGCGGGGACAGAGCATTACTCAGATGTTATCGGCTGCTTTTCCTGCAGAATGTTGCCACCCTTGATCAAGTATCTCATTAGAAGAGCATCAAAGAGTCCAGAGAAACTTCTGAAGGATACCTTTTCCTCCAGTGAATGCAAACATTGTACAAGAGGATATTCCAAGAAAAGAATAATTCATTGCTTATCTATGACACTAAACAGTTACAAAAAAATTTATCTTATTTTTTCCTCAGAAAAATTTTCTGAATTTGTAATAATTATAGATCTATTTTATATAGGAAGATACTGAAGGCCATACAAAGTATATAATTTTTTATGAATTCACATGACCAGAAAGTAGCAGAACCAATGCTCTAATTCAGATGTTATGGTTACAAATCATGCTTTTTTATATTCCTACATGCTACCATCACACATATCAATTTACCACATAAGCAAGATCAAAATTGAACATTACTGTGTTGTTCTTGTTAAAATGAATGTTTCCTATCTCATATATGCTAAGATTAATTTGACAAGTGTGTTCCCTTGCCTCATAAATAATTTTGTTTTTTATTGTACATACTACATTGTTCAAACTTGATTCAGGTGGCTGAGTTTTTGTTTTTGTTTTTAACTTTTTGGAAAGAACAATCTGGAATTTCTAGTGGATCTTTTTGTTAGAGAACAATTAAAGATAATATAAAATATTTTAATGAGAAAAAATAGCAAGTTATGTGGACAATGGAGAAATAGCCCAGGCTTAATGTAAGGAAATGAGAAAACTATATTTATAAATAAAATTGTCCTTGATAAATACCAGCTTAAGAGGCTGTGAGGGACTATGTACTGGGAATAAATGAGAACTTAGGCTAAAAGCTTCACAAATTACAGCCTTAAAACTGGATCAAATTTACCCCCACCAAGCAACTTCCCTAACTGATATGAATGCTGATCATATTTTCACTTTGTGATCTCTCAGGACGTAGGCCACATGTATTCATTAGCACTTGTTGATCTGCTTTGAATCAAATATTTACTGAACCACGTTCTACATTTGAGGCTTCAGGGAGTTATAAAGGGGAATAAAGCAGTATCAGTCCTCCAATGCTTACAATCTAATGAAGGACAAGCCAAATTCACAAATTACTACATGGTAGACTATTTATTTTGCATTTTCAAAAAGGCATCAAGAAAGAGTGTGGGCTTAAGATTAGGAAAGTATCATTTTCAGGGGACATGAAGTTAGTTTGCTCTCAAAATCGATCAATATTACTAATTAGTTCTGATGTGTGTATAAAATTTGGATTCCGTTTTCATTAACATACAAAGGAGTTTTAGATGACTAATTTGCAAATATGCCTTTAAGTGTTTATATTTACTTTCCCCTGTAGATCACAATATTCTAAAACTGTGAACCCTTTTCTTTTGTATCTACACAAACACATATGTGTACACACATCATCTCCTGCTGTGTACTATATTTTGCTTACAGTGAGTGTACAAAGTAGATGTTTGAATAACCTATGCCACAGTAGGAAACCCTTACAAGAACATGAAGAGAGGTGCAATGGGATAAAAAGAAACTAATTTTAGTGTTGGTCATTTTGTTATGCTGTAGTACCAGCCACAAGGGCAAAGAGGATCAGAAAGAAAGTTATAACCAAGTAATTTGGTAACCAGAACATGAAGAGAGTCTACAAGCCTAGTGACAGGGAGAAGGGCTTGGGAAATGATAAAGCAGTGGAAATAGACTGAGTCATGCTTTGAATGTGTAGAAAGGAGTAGAAAATGATCCTGATATGGCACGCTTGATCTCAAAAGAAGCAACTCTGGCTTTCCCAGAGAAAAACACATGAGACACGGAAAAGTACAGTTTAATTTTCACTCTTTTGCCTTTGATTAGAAGGATTGTAGTAATTAGATAGGTTTGAAAGTGGGAAGAAAATCAATGAAACCACTTACGATAACACTGATTTTTTTTTTTTTTTTTTTAGACAGGGTCTTGCTCTCTTGCCTTCTTGCCTAGGCTGGAGTGCAGTGGAGTGGATTCTGGGCTCACTGCAACCTCCACCTCCCCAGCTCAAGTGAGCCTCCCACCTCGGCTTCCTGAGTAGCTAGGACTACAGACTCACACCACCACACCTGGCTAATTTTTGCATTTTTCTAGAGATGGAGTTTCACCATGTTGTCCAGGCTGGTTTCGAACTCTTGGGCTCAAGCAATTCGCCTGCCTCTGCCTCCCAAAGTGCTGGGATTACAGGTGTGAGCCACTGCACCCAACAACACTGAATGTTTTTAAAGTGGAGGTGTTTCACTTCATTCATACACTCACTTATTAAATACAAATTTCTTCAATACTCATTTTCCAGGCACTATTCTAAACACGGAGGGTGCAAAGCTGAATAATATATATTCTGTATCTCAAGGGTTTCTAAAAGATTTTGATCAGGAAACAGCCAAAAGCTTTGTTTTTCTACTACTGATTTATGTGTTTAGATACAACTAGAGAAATAGAAGAAAACAATATTAATTAGTTGCCTGTGTAGTAAAAGAATTCATGGTAAGTAGTTTAATAAGACACAGAAAAGTCCCATTTAATGGGAGGACCCTGCTCTTACTTGGGTTTTGATAGTTTAGCGGCAAAACACATACATTTACATGGGCAAAGTGGGATATAATAGTCCAGATCACTGGAAATGGGCAGTTGGTTTCTTGGTCTGAGCACAGTAAAGGGATTCCACTGTAAAACCAAGGCTTTGCCTTATAACCCTTGATGCTGAAAACAAGGAAACATCACAAGTGAATACTAGGACTCTAAGCTCAGGCTGCGGCTGCAATATCCATTTCCTTAAGTATAAGTCCATTTCCTTAAGTATAAGTGGTAGCTCCAGTTTTTAGACTTCAGATAGTCTTTGTGTGGTTTTGCAGTAATAATCTATTTCTCATACTCTTAGAAGAAGCAATGTGATATGAATCTCCTTCACAATTTATTTTTAAGATGACATTCACTACTAAACTATCAGTTGAAATTCTTGTTTGTGGTAAAACTAGGAGACTTACTATTTTCTTCAGCAGTTTTCATTGCTGGAATTTAATGTGGTTATATAATTCTTGAATGGCTCAATGATATCATGTAAGCCTTCTGCTAAGTGAAGAATGTGAAATGCTGAATGAAAACTTTCTACAAGCAAAATGATTTGAAAGATAAATTCATGTTAAAGATGAAAATGTGTTCTACCTAAGTAGAAAGACAATCATCTTTTCATCAGGCTCATATCCTACTATTTCTATTTAAAAATGAGGCATTACAACATTACTAATTTGCTGCTTTAGTGATAATGAACATTTGTAGACAAGTTTTTGGGAGGCGTTCACTTTCATTTCTCTTAGACATATACCTAAGAATGGAAGTGCTGGGTCATATGGTAACTTTATATTTAATTTTTTCATTTTTTATTGAGGTGAAATTCAATTAAATAAAATTCATCATTTCAATAACTTTAAAGTATACAATTCATCAGCTTCTAGTGCATTCACAATATGGGGCAACCAATAACCATATCTAATTCCTGGACATTTTTGTCACTGTAAAACAATATCCCATACCCATTAAGCAATCACTCTCCATTTTTCTCTGCCCCTATTCCTTAGAAACAACCAATCTGATTTCCATATCTACGGAGTGGCCTATTCTGGACATTTATATAAATAGAATCATACAATATATGGCTTTTAGTGCCTGGCTTATTCTATTTAGCAAGTTGTTTTCTAGGTCCCTCTATGTTGTAGCATGAATCAGTACTTTACTCTTCTGAATGGTAAAATAATAAATTCCATTGTATGGATATATCACATTAATGGATTAATATTTATGAAGCCATTGATAGCCATTTGTATTGATTCCACTTTTTGGTTATATGTGAATAATGCTGCTATAAATATTTATGTACAAGTTATTCAAATACTAGTTTTAAATTCTTTCAGGCATATACCGAGGAATGGGATTGCTAACTTATATGGTAATCATGTTTAAAATGTGGGGGAATTGCTACACCGTTTTCTGCAGTGGCTGCATGACTTTAACCATGCAGTATTGTATGAGGGTTCCAGTTTCTCCACATCCTCACCACCACTTATTTTCTCTGTTTCACAGTACCCACTCTAATGAGTATCATATTGTGGTTTTAATTTGCATTTCCCTAACAATGAGTGATACTAGACTTTTTTTTGCTTTTTTTTTTTGACAGGGTCTCACTCGGTCACACATGCTAGAGTACAGTGGCATGATCACAGCTCACTGCAGCCTTGACCTCCCAGGCTCAAATTATCCTCCCAGTTCAGCCTCCCAAGTAGCTGCAACTTCAGGCTCATGCTACCACACCTGACTAATTTATTTTGTATTTTTTGTAGAGATGGAGTTTTGTCATGTTGCCCAGGCTGGTCTTGAACTCCTGGGCTCAAGACATTTGCCTGCCTTGGCCTCTCAAATTGTTGGGATTACAGGCGTGAGCTACCATGCCCAGCCGAACTATTTTTCATGTACTTACTGACTATCTGTATTTCTTCTTTGCAGAAATGTCTATTGAAGCCCTTTGATTTTTTTTAACCAGATTATTTATTTATTGTCATTGTTTAGTTGTAGGTGTTCTTTATATATTTCGGACACTAAACATTTATCAGACATATGATTTGCAAATATTTTCTCCCTTTCTGTAGGTTGCCTTTTTTACTCTGTTGATTGTGTCTTTTCATGTGCAGAAATTTTGAATTTTGGTATAAACCAATTTATCTGTTTATTCTGTTGTTGCCTGTCCTTTTGGTGTCATATTCAAAGAGATTCATCCTCTTTTTTAATGTAGGAATTTATAGCTTTAAATGTATCTCTCAGCACTGTTTTTACTGCATTCCACAAGTTTTAACATGTTTTCATTTTAAATCATCTCAAAGTATTTTCTAATTTCCTTCATGGTTTCTTCATTGACCCATTAGTTAAGAGTGCAGTCCTTAAATTACACATATTTGTGAATTTTCCAAACTTTCTATTACTACTATTTTCTAGTTTTATTCCATTTTGGTCAAATAAGATATTTCATATGATTTCAAGCTTTTAAAATTTAATGAAAGTTATTCTGTGTTCTAACATCTCTGGGAGATCGTTTTATGTGCATTTGAGAAGAATGTGTATTTTGTTGTTGTTGGGTAGAATGTCCTATATAGATATGACATTCACATTTCCTTCTAGATTCCCAATCAATGTGATCTTTTCAAAGCCCCTATGGACATCTCATTCCCCAGGATTTCCTTTTAAGGATTTTGGCTACTCTTTTTGGCCCCACCTGATATGCACCTTAAGCATCTGTGAATTTAAATATTTTTCTCTAAATGTTTTTAACAATCACCCCAGGAAAAAGGCTCTTTTGTTGGGCCAGCTCCAAGTGCAGTCGAATAAAGACAGCCTAGCAAACGGTGTCTTTCAGTGAATCACAAGACAAGTAAATAATCACAAAACGATTTTCTGGGACTGAGGCTCCAACTTTGTTCTGTCCCCTCTTAATGGCTGCCAGACTGCTGGTTTTCACCATGATTGTGGGTTGTTGTTTTTCAAAGCTCTTGCAGACCTCAATGGAGAAGTGTAGGAACTGAGCCAGTTAAAAAGCCACAAAACTCACTCTTTGTACTGAGATTCAGCTTACTTTCTAAAATAAGTGCTCACTGAGTTGCTGCAAGCTTTTAGTTAATTTCCAGCTTCCTGAAAATGTTGATTTAGGCAATTTTTGCTATTGTTATTGTTGATTTTCAGATGTTCTCACTCTGCCATTTTCACTGATGTATTTTAGATTTTAGCACTTACTTGACTGATTATAGTTGACCCTTGAACAATACGGGTTTGAACTTATATGTGAATTTCCTTCTGCCTCTGCCACCCCTGAGAGAGCAAAACCAACCCCTTCTCTTCTTCCTTCTCCTCTGCCTACTCAACATAAAGACAATGAGTATGAAGATCTTTATGATAATCCACCTTCACTTAATGAATAGGAAACATATTTTTTCTTTCTTACGACTTGCTTAAAAACATTTTTTTCTCTAGCTTACTTTACTATAAGAATCCAGTACACAATACATGTAACATACAAAATATGTGTTAATCAACTGTTTATGTAATCAGTAAGACTTTCAATCAAGAGTGAGAGTTTTGTTCTGGGTAGCTCTCTTTTCGCAGAACTCGGCCCAATATGTTCCAGCCCCCTCAGCTTCCCTAATTTCCATCTCAATTCCGGGAAACCACCCTGTTCTGGATGGGCTGCCCCTACTACTTTCTGTTGTGAAATGTGCCTACACACAGAAAGTCAGTAGTAATCATAAGGCTCACCTCACTTATTTTCCTTGTGTTGCCTGTTGTCCAATGTGTGAAAACAGTTATTTCATATATTTGGTCCAATTTTCTAGTTAGTTTCAGTGGGAAGATAAATCCCATCTCTGATATTTCATCATATCCAAAAATAAAAAAATACATGTTATATACTTTTCGATTGCCCACAGCACATTTCTAGTGTTGTGGTGAGTGCTAAATAAATGTGCAAATATTGAGATCATTGAAGACATCCAGGACTTATCTTTTAATTTCAATATAATTATGACTCAGCCCTAACCTCAGATGTAAACAGATCATTAATTTGGCAAGTGATCATTTTTTAGATTGAATTTCCTGTCTTGGCATTAAAATTTATGTATTGTGAAAGTGCAAATTATATCTGAATGATCAAGTGGTATCAAGAAAGGCCATTTTAACTCTGAGATTTTCCTTGGGGAGACATGGGTTACTCAAACGTGTGTTCCCACTCACTTGCTTTTATCTCACAACTGTTTACTTCTCATCAATAAAAATGTCCTTTCTTACATTTTAGTAAGATAAAATCTTGATCAACCACAACCTAACTAAGCCTGTAATTGATGTATTTTTCTATGGTCCTGTCTTTCTGTTTTATTTGTTCAAAGGAAAGTAACACCAAGAAACAATTTGCTGTATTCATTCAAAAGTAATGAGGGAAAATGGAGAATTATGATAGTTTCTCTAGAACTTAACTTGCTGCTTTACAATGTACTACAAATGGTAGTAAAAAGAGAATGATGAATCACATGCATACTCTCAGATCTCATCCTAACATCATGCAAAGCCCTGTACTGCTCATATCCCCTTCCACATACACTCTTCTGGCTACCCTTGAATATATTGTTTTCTGTTCTTTATTGCCTTTGAACTACTTTTGAAGAGATGCTTCCTTTTGACATACTTTATGAGGGAAATGAGGAGAAGAAAAGACAGAGACTGACTTTGTGGGGTCTCATGTTCTCTGAAAAACACGGAATCTTGGATAGCCAGAAATTAACAATTTTTTAATCTCACATTTGATGTATTTGTTTATTCAACAAATTCCTATTCAACATCTATGCTGTGCCCAGCCATGTGCTAAGGTGCTAGAGACTCAGAGATAAGATTCATTTCTAACTCTCTTAAAAACTGAATATTTCAAACTATAGGGACTTCAGTGACTCCTCCTAAAATCATTCATTTCATTTTCAGGCTCCCTGTTAATTATGTTTCTTTTTTCTTATGTTGAGCCTAAAGTCATTTACCTGCCATTTTGCACGATCCCTCTAGCTTTGTTCTCTTGGCAACACTTAATAAGTCTATCTTATATTATAAATTTTAAAAGGCTCAACATTGCATTTAGTCCGTATCAGGTACTCAATAATGATTTGTCTAATGAGCAAATAAAACTCGAATTGAGCTCTCATCCTCATGTTCCAATTCTCTTTTCTAAGCAAGTTCATTACTGATTTCTTGACTAAACAACCCCAGTTGGATTAAACATCACTAATGTGACATATTATTCAATCCTCAACAACATTTATAATTCCTTTCCTCTGACATTTTTAACTTGTTACTATTATCTTAAAGTATGAGAATGAAACTATATACTCCCAGAATGACTTGAAGGTAGAAGTGATGGCCTGAAGCATATATGCTGTTTTTCTCACACTTTATTCTAGTCACCTCTATCTGCTATGTTTCAATTTAGCAAATGTTTACACTGAGATAGAACTTATAGCTTGTTAACTTTAACTTATTCTTTATAGCCGAAAAAGTGAAATGCTGAATTATTTGCCCAAGTTCACACAATTAATTAACAGTACAATTCACCAGTGCCTTTCAAATTAGGGTGTTATTGATTAGATAGGGAGTATTTTGGAAAAGTTTGTCAGGATGCTTACTGGAGTTAAGTGGGTAAGAGCCAGCAATGCTAAGATTGAACAACATCCAGGAGGGTTTGCCCCATGGGAAATGAAAAAAGAATCCCCATTGAGAAACACTGCAAGCTCAGGTATGATGACTCCTACCTGCAGCATCATTCAAAATGATAATTTTGAGAAGTCTGGTAAATTGAATTACAAGCCTCGATCTTTCAACATACCCTGTAGCTTCCATGTATCACTGTAGTTCCTACACAAAAGCAGCCATACGCTTCCCAGCCTTTTACATTTGGTCTTGTTCATATGACTTGCTTTGGCTAATGGGATGTGAGTAGACCTAACACAAAGCAGGTACTTGAGCTGTGCTCACAAAATTGGATGTGATCTATTTTGCTTATCTTACCACTACTGGAAAACTGTACTTTAATTAAGCCACTTACCTCGAAGAAAGATGAGAAACACATGGAAATAAATATCCCTTGTTACCACCACTGAGCCAGCCTAGTAATCTACTATGAAAATGTGAAATAAATGTGTATTATTATATACCACTGAGATTTTCTTGTTCTACAACAACAGCTAATTGATATAAAACTCACAAAAATCTAGTGATTTGAACACTGTTTCCCAATGTGTGTTACATGATAGCAGCCTCCTAAGATGCTCTCAGGTTTCGTACAGGTAAAAAACTCCATGATCAAAGAACTTCATGAAAGAATGATTACTTTTTCATATAACATATGATTCAGAAGTTCTACTGAAAAAAAAGTGTCATAAGTTTTTTGTTTGCTTGTTTTTTGTTTTGTTTTGTTTTTAGAAATCTATTTGGAGCAGCCTAAAAATAAAGGAACTGAAAATTAGCCTGAAATAAGTTTCAAAACATGGAACATTGTTGACAAAAGGAAAATCATTGAGCCACATTAATAGTGATAAAAAGGGTAGAATTCAAAGAACTTGTTTAGTTCAGCAGATAAGGAGATCGGAAGTCTTCTCTCTATCCTAACAACAGGTAAAAAGCTGAACAAACTGAAAAATCAATAACTTTTATTAGATCTGTAAGAGAAGTGAGTCTGTAGGGCAAACTGCTGCCCCCCGAATTGGAGACAGGTGAATACAGAGACACAGCTTACTGGAGCAGAAACCCATAAGTAGAAACCTTTGTGGATACTACTACCAGGGTAGGAAAACCAGAACTGTAATTAACAAATTGCTGGAGGCTCAAGTTGGACAAATTTGAAGGTGGAAAACTCCAGGGGAACTCAGTGGGGGTTGGGGGTATGCACGTTTCTGCTAGTTTTGCTTCCAAGAGCTTGACCAGGTTCTGACAGAGAATATTGGAGAAAAATACCTCTGTGCTTCTGGCAAGGGAAAAGTTGAAAAAGACAAAAAGTTAGCACTTTGAAATATGCCAGAGCATTCTGTTCTTTTAAATGAGTCCTACCCTCAGGAAAAAGCGTTTAACTAGAACCTGTACTACTGGAGCTTTTTCAGAGCCTAAAAGACCCATGAGAAGGGAAATACTCAATTCCAGTCCCTTCCAACCATCTTGTCCCATATAAGGGAGAAAAAATTTTTAAAAATGAGAAACACTTATGAAGTACACAGTCCAGGGGCATAGACTCGATTAAAGATGGGGAACTAATTATAGAATTATAGAACACTTCCATCCCCCCACATTACTTTAGTTATTTACCACCACATTGCTAAAAGCCTATTTACAATAGTTTCTTTTACCCAGTACATCAAGTCTGGGTATCAACTAGAAGCTACAAGAAATACTAAATGGTAAAAAGCATAGTTTGAAAAGACAAAACAAGCATTAGAACCAGACTCAGCTGTGGCAGGGATGTTGGAATTTTCAGACTGGAGATTTAAAATAGCTATAATGAATACACTAAGGTCTTTAGTAAATAGTCATTATGCAAGTATGACAGAGAGATGGAAATTCTAAGAATAAAAAAAAATACTAGAGATTAAAAACACTGTAACAGGCATAATGAATGCCTTTGATAGGTTTATGAGTAGAATGGCATAGATTAAGAAAGAATCTCTGAGCTTGGGGACATCTCAGTAGAAACCTTCAAAACTGAAAAGCAAAGAGAAAAAAAAATTACTATAGTAAAGACCAGAACAGAGTATCCAGTAACTGTGGTACAACTATAGAAGGTGTAAAATACAGGTAATGTGATACAAGAAGGAGAAGAGAGACAGAAAGGAACATAAGAAATACTTGAAGTAGGGACTGGGCTGGCAAGATGGCCATATAGGAAGAGCTCTGGTCTGAAGCTCCCAGTGAGATCAATGCAGAAGGCAGGTGATTTCTGCATTTCCAACTGAGGTACAGGGCTCATCTCACTGGGACTGGTTAGACAGTGGGTGCAGCCCATGGAGGGCAAGCTGAAGCAGGGTGGGGTGTCACCTTACCTGGGAAGTGCAAGCAGTCAGGGAACTCCCTCTCCTAGCCAAGGGAAGCCATGAGGGACTGTGCTATGAGGAACGTTGTATTTCAGCCCAGTTACTATGCTTTTCTCATGGCCTTAGCAACTCACAGACCAGGAGATTCCCTCTGGTGTCTACAACACCAGGGCCCTGGGTTTCAAGCAAAAAACTGGGCGACCACTTGGGCAGACATGAAGCCAGCTACAGGAGTTTTTTTCCATACCCCAGTGGTGCCAGAAATGCCAGCAAGACAGAACCATTCACTCCCCTGGAAAGGGGGCTGAAACCAGGGAGCCAAATGGTCTAGCTCAGTGGATTCCACTACCATGAAGCCCAGCAAGCTAAGATCCACTAGTTTGAAATTCTCCTGCCAGCACAGCAGTCTGAAGTCAACCTGGGATGCTCAAGATGGGTGGGGGGAGAGGCATCCACCATTACTGAGGCTTGAGTAGGCGGTTTTCCCTGCACAGGGTAAACAAAGCCCCCAGGAAGTTCAAACAGGGCAAAGCCCACCACAGTGCCACAAAGCCACTGTAGCCAGACTGCCTCGCTAGATTCCTCCTCTCTGGGCAGGGCATCTCTGAAAGAAAGGCAGCAGCCCCAGTCAGGGGCTTATAGAGAAAACTCCCATCTCCCTGGGACAGAGCACCTGGGAGAAGGGGCAGCTGTGGGTGCAGCTTCAGCAGACTTAAAAGTTCCTGCCTGCTGGCTCTGAAGAGAGTAGTGGATCTCTCAACACAGGGCTTGAATACTGTTAAGGGACAGACAGCATCCTCAAGTGGGTCCCTGACCCCTATGCCTCCTGACTGGGAGACACCTCCCAGCAGGGATCGACAGACACCTCACAGAGGAGAGCTCCAGCTGACATCTGGTGGGTGCCCCTCTGGGACAAAGTTTCCAGAGCAAGGAACAGGCAGCAATCTTTGCAGTTCTGCAGCCTCTGATGGTGATACCCAGGAAAATAGGGTCTGGATAGTACCTCCAGCAAACTCCAGCAGACCTGCAGCAGAGGGGCCTGACTGTTAGAAGGAAAACTAACAAACAGAAAGGAATAGCATCAACATCAACAAAAAGGATGTCTACACAAAAACTCCATCCAAAGGTCACCAACATGAAAGATCAAAGGTAGATAAATCCACGAAGATGAGGAAAAACCAGTGCAAAAAAGCTGAAAATTCCAAAAACCAGAATGCCTCTTCTCTTCCATAGAATCACAGCTCCTTGCCAGCAAGGGAACAAAACTGGATGGAGAATGAGTTTAACAAATTGACAGAAGTAGGCTTCAGAAGGTGGTAATAAACTCCTCCAAGTTAAAGAAGCATGCTCCAATGCAATGCTAGGAGGCCAAGAACCTTAAAAAAAGGCTAGAGGAATTGCTAACTAGAATAACCATTTTAGAGAAGAACTTAAATGAACTGATGGAGCTGTAAAACACAGCATGAGAACTTTGTGAAGCATACACAAGTATCAATAGCTGAATAGATCAAGCAGAAGAAAGGATATCAGCAATTTAAGATCAACTTAATGAAATAAAGTGTGACTACAAGATTAGAGAAAAAAGAATGAAAAGGAATGAACAAAGCCTCCAAGAAATATGGGACTATGTGAAAAGACCAAACCTATATTTGATTGGTGTACTTGAAAGTGACAGGGAGAATGGAACCAAGTTTTGGAAAACACTCTTCAGGATATTATTCAGGAGAACTTCCCCAATCTAGCAAGACGGGCCAACATTCAAATTCAGGAAATGCAGAGAATACCACAAAGATACTCCACAAGAAGAGCAACTCCAAGATACATAATTGTCAGATTCACCAAAGTTGAAATGAAGGAAAAAAGGTTAAGGGCAGCCAGAGAGAAAGGTTGGGTTACCCACAAAGGGAAGCCCATCAGACTGACAGCAGATCTCTCAGTAGAAACCCTACAAGCCAGAAGAGAGTGGGGGCCAATATTCAACATTCTAAAAGAAAAGAAATTTCAACCCAGAATTTCATATCCAGCCAAACTAAGTTTCATGTGTGAAGGAGAAATAAAATCCTTTACAGACAAGCAAATGCTGAGAGATTTTGTCACCACCAGGCCTGCCTTACAAGAGCTCCTGAAGGAAGCAGTAAATATGGAAAGGAACAATCAGTACCAGCCACTGCAAAAACATACCAGATTGTGAAGACCATCAACACTGTGAAGAAACTGCATCAACTAACAGACCAAATAATCAGATAGCATCATGACAGGATCAAATTCACACATAACAATATTGACTTTAAATGTAAACAGGCTAAATGCCCCAAATAAAAGACACAGACTGGCAAATTGGATAAGGAGTTAAGACCCATCAGTATGCTGTATTCAGGAGACTCATCTCACATCCAAAGACACACATAGGCTCAAAATAAAGGGATGGAGGAATGTTCACCAAGCAAATGGAAAGCAAAAAAAAAAGAGGGGTTGCAATCCTAGTCCCTGATAAAACAGACTTTAAACAAGCAAAGATAAAAAAAGACAAAGTAGGGCATTACATAATGGTAAAGGGATCAATGCAACAAGAAGAACTAATTATCCTAAATATATATGTGCCCAATGCAGGAGCACCCAGATTCATAAAGCAAGTTCTTAGAGGCCTACAAAGAGACTTAGATTCCCACACAAAAATAGTGGGAGACTTTAACACCCCACTGTCAATATTAGATCAATGAGACGGAAAATTAACAAAGATATTCAGGACTTGAACTCAGCTCTGGACTAAGTGGACCTAATAGACATCTACAGAACTCTCCACCACAAATCAACAGAATATACATTCTTCTCAGCACAACATCACACTTATTCTCAAATTGACAACATAATTGGAAGTAAAACACTCCTCAGAAATTGCAAAAGAAAGGAAATCATAACAAACTGTCTCTCAGATCATGGTGCAATCAAATTAGAACTCAGGATTAAGAAACTGTCTCAAAACTGCACAACTATGTGGAAACTGAACAACCTGGTAAAAAACGAAGTTAAGGCAGAAACCAATAAGTTATTTGAAACCAAAGAGATAAAAGACACAATGTACCAGAATCTCTGGGACACAGTTAAAGCAGCATTTAGAGGGAAATTTATAGCACTAAATGCCCCTGGAGAAAACAGGAAAGATCTAAAATCGACAGCCTAACATCACAATTAAAAGAACTAAAGAAGCAAGAGCAAACAAATTCAAAAGTAGCAGAAGACAAGAAATAACTAAGATCATAGCAGAACTGAAGGAGATAGAGACACAAAAACCGTTCAAAAAATCAGTGAATCCAGGAGTTGGTTTATTGAAAAGATTAACAAAATAGACCACCAGCCAGACTAATAAAAAAGAAAAGAGAGAAGAATCAAATAGACACAATAAAAAATAATAAAGGGGATATCACCACTGATCCCACAGAAATACAAAGTACCATCAGAGAATACTATAAACACCTCTATGCAAATAAACTAGAAAATCTAAAAGAAATGGATAAATTCCTGGACATATACACCCTCCCAAGACTAAACCAGGAAGATATCAAATCCCTGAATAGACCAATGACAAGTTCTGAAATTGAGGCAGTAATTAATAGCCTACCAACCAAAAAAAAAGTCTTGGACCAGGCAGATTCACAGCCAAATTCTACCAGAGGTACAAAGAGGAGCTGGTTCCATTTCTTCTGAAACTATTCCAAACACTAGAAAAAGAGGGAATCCTCCCTAACTCATTTTATGAGGCCAGCAGCATCCTGTTACCAAAACCTAGCAGAGACACAACAAAAAAAGAAAATTTCAGACCAATATCCCTGATGAACATCGATGTGAAAATCCTCAATAAAATACTGGCAAACCAAAACCAGCAGCACATCAAAAAGTTTATCCACCATGATCAAATCGGCTTCATACCTGGAAAGCAAGGCTGTTTCAACATATGCAAATCAATAAACACAATCCATCACGTAAACAGAACCAATGACAAAAACCACATGATTATCTCAACAGATGCAGAAAAGACCTTCAACAAAATTCAACACCCCATTATGTTAAAAACTCTCAATAAACTAGGTATCAATAGAACATATCTCAAAATAGTAAGAGCTATTTATGATAAACCCACAGCCAATATCATACTGAATGGGCAAAAACTGGAAGCATTCCTTTTGAAACCCGGCACAATACAAGGATGCCCTTTCTCACCACTCCTATTCACCATAGTATTGGAAGTTCTGGCCAAGGCAATCAGGCAAGAGAAAGAAATAAAGGGTACTCAAATAGAAAGAGAGGAAGTCAAATTATCTTTGTTTGCAGATGACATAATTATATATTTAAAAAACCCCGTCGTCTCAGCACAAAATCTCCTTAAGCTGATAAGCAACTTCAGCAAAGTCTCAGGATACAAAATCAATGTGCAAAACCCACAAGCATTCTTATACACCAATAGCACATAAACAGAGAACCAAATCCTGAGTGAACTCCCATTCTCAATTGCTATATAGGGACTAAAATACCTAGGAATACAACTTACAATGAATATGAAGGACCTCTTCAAGGAGAACTACAAACCACTGCTCAAGGAAATAAGAGAGGACACAAACAAATGGGAAAACAGTACATGCTCATGGATAGGAAGAATAAATATGGTGAAAATGACCATCCTGCCCAAAGTAGTTTATAGATTCAATGCTATCCCCATCAAGCTACCATTGGCTTTCTTCACAGAATTGGAAAAATCTACTTTAAACTTCATGTGGAACCAAAAAAGAGCCCACATAGCCAAGACAATCCTGGGCAAGAAGAACAAAGCTGGAGGCATCACACTACCTGACTTCACACTACACTACAAGGCTACACTAACCAAAACAGCATGGTACTGGTACCAAAACAGATATGTAGACCAATGGAACAGAATAGAGACCTCAGAAATAACACCACACATCTATAAGCATCTGATCTTTGACAAGCCTGACACAAACAAGCAATGGGGAAAAGATTCCCTATTTAATAAATGGTGCTGGGAAAACTGGCTAGCCATATGCAGAATACTGAAATGGACCCTTTCCTTACACCTTATACAAAAATTAACTCAAGATGGATTAAAGACTTAAATGTAAAATCCACAACCATAAAAACTCTGGAAGAAAACCTAGGCAATACCATTCAGGACATAGGCACGGGCAAAGACTTCATGAGTAAAACATCAAAAGCAATGGCAACAAAATCCGAAACTGACAAATGGGATCTAATCAAATTAAAGAGCTTCTGCACAGCAAAAGAAAGTATCATCAGAGTGAATAGGCAACCTACAGAATGGGAGAAAATTTTTGCAATCTATCCATCTGACAAAGGGTTACTATCCAGAATCTACAAAGAATTTAAACAAATTTACAAGAAAAAAACAAACAACCTCATCAAAAAGTGGGCAAAGGATATGAACAGACACTTCGCAAAAAAAGACATTTATGTGGCCAACAAACATGAAAAAAAGCTTTGAGAAATGCAAATCAAAACCACAATGAGATACCTACCATCTCATGCCAGTTAGAATGGTGATCATTAAAAAGTCAGGAAACAACAGATGCTGGAGAGGGTGGGGAGAAATAATGAGAGGTGGAGCCAACTGGACTTCCTGGGTCCAGTGGGGACTTGGGGAACTTTCCTGTCATACAAGAGGTTTGTAAAGCACACCAATCAGTGCTCTGTAAAATGCACCAATCATCAGGATTCTAAAAGTAGCCAATCACGGGGATGATTGAATAAAGGGCACTCTGATAGGACAGATATGGAACACTGGCGGAAACAATAAGGGAATAAAAGCTGGCCACCCCAGCCAGCAGCCGCAACTGGCTGGCCTCCTCTTCCAAGCTCTGGAAGCTTTGTCCTTTGGCTCTTCATGATAAACCTTGCTACCACTCACTCTTTGGATCCCTGCCATTTTTAAGAGTTGTAACACCATGAAAGTCTGTGGCTCCATTCTTGAAGTCAGCAAGACCATGAACCTACCAGCAGGAACCAACTCCGGACACAACAGGAATGCTTTTACACTGTTGGTGGGATTGCAAATTACTTCAACCATTGTGGAAGACATTGTGGTGATTCCTCGAGGATCTAGAGCCAGAAATACCATTTGACCCAGCAATCCCATTAACTGGGTACATACCCAAAGGATTATACATCATTATACTCTAAAGAAACATGCACATGTATGTTTATTGCAGCACTATTCACAATAGCAAAGACTTGGAACCAACCCAAATGCTCATCAATGATAGATTGGATAAAGAAAATGTGGCACATACACATCATAGAATACTATGCAGCCATAAAAAAAGGATGAGTTCATATCCTTTGCAGGGACATGGATGAAGCTGGAAACCGTCATTCTCAGCAACTAAGGAACAGAAAACCAAACACCACATGTTCTCACTCCTAAGTAGAAGATGAACAATGAGCACACATGAACACAGGGAGGAGAACATCACACATCAGGACCTGTTGGGGAGTGGGGGGCTAAAGGAGGGAGAGCATTAGGAGAAATATGCAATGTAGCTGATGGGTTGATGGGTGCAGCAAACCACCATGGCACATGTATATCTATGTAACAAACCTGCACATTCTGCACATGTACCCCAGAACTTAAAGTATAATAAAATTAATTAATTAATTAATTAAAGAAATACTTGAAGCAATAATGACTGAGAATTTTTCCCAAGTAATAGCAGAAACCAAACTACAAATCCAGGAAGCTTAGAGAAAAACAAGTAGGATAAATGCTGACAAAAGTATTCCTAGGTATTTTCTGCTATTATATTTAAACAGGAGAAAATCACTGATAAAGAAATAATCCTGACTTAGAGAGAAGCAAAGATAATAATTATATCAAACTTCCTTTCAGAAAGTGTGCAAAGCAAGAGGAGAGTGGAATGAAATATTTAAAGGGTAAAGAAGTAAATATTATCAACCCAACATTCTGTACTCTGTAAAGTTATCCTTCAAATAAAGACTGTCTCAGCAAATAAAATTAAGGGAATTTGTTCCCAGTAGATACGTCTTGCAAGAAGTGGTAAAAGAAGTTCCTTAGAGAGAAAGAAAATGATGTAGGTCAGAAACTCAGAGCTATCTAGAAGAGAAGAGCATATCAAAGAAGCAGTAAATGAGGGTAAAATAAAAAATTTGATTTTAAAAATTCTTAATTGAGCTAATAAATATCAATTTGCTCAAAATAATAGTAGCAACAGTCAGTATTATTTTGTTACTATAAGGCATTCATACTACCCATAAAGCAATATAATGTTATTTAATAGTGGACATGGATTAGTTATAAATGCACACTGCAGGCTGGGCACGGTGGCTCATACCTGTCATCTCAGCACTTTGGAAGGCCGAGGCATATGGATCACCTGAGGTCAGGAGTTTGAGATCAGCCTGGTCAACATAACAAAACCCTGTCTCTAATAAAAATACAAAAATTAGTCGTGCATGGTGGCACTCTCCTGTAATCCCAGCTACCTGGGTGGGGTGGGGGAGTGGTTGCTGAGGCAGGAGAATCACTTGAACCCAGGAGGTGGAGGTTGCAGTGAGCTGAGATTGCACCACTGCATTCCAGCCTGGGCAACAAGAACAAGACTCGGTCTAAAAAAAGGTAAAAAAGAAAAAATATGTATATTGCATACTCTAGGGCAACAACCAAAAAAAAATTTTAAATGGAAATGTAACTTATATGCTAAAAAAGGGAGAAAATTGAATCATATAAAATGTCCAATTAAAATCACAAAAGGCAGAAAAAAGGTGGAAGACAAAAATAGGAACAAAGAACAAGGGCAACAAATAACAAATAATAACAACTATGGTAGATATTAATCTAACTTTATCAATAATCACTTTCAATGTCAATGGCCTAAAGGCACCAACTAAAAAACAGAAATTGTCACAATAGATCAAAAAAGAAGACCCAACTCTATGTTGTCTACAACAAACCCACTTTAAATATGAAGAAAAATGCATATTAAAAGTAAATAAAGAAATATATTCCATGTTAAAACTAAAGAAAACAAAACAGCAGTAGCTTTATTAATTTCAGACAAGGTAGAGTTCAGAGAAAGGAAATAGAGAGGAGCATTATATAAAAATAAAGCAGTCCATTCTCCAAAAATCCTCAACCCTGTTTGCCTAAGAAAAGAGTATCAAGACAGAAGAGGCAGAAATTGATAGAATTGCAAGAAATGAATGAATCCACTATTATAGTTGGAGAAATCAATACCCTTCTATCAGAAATGATCAGATCAAGCAGGCAAAACCAGTTATACCACAGTTAAAGTCAACAACATCATCAATCAACTGCATATAACTGACATCTACAGACTACTTCATTTAACAACAGAAGAATACACATTCTTCTGAAGTGCACATGAAACTTTCACTAAGATAGATGATGTTCTTGACAATAAAACAACTCAACAATTTTAAAATAACAGAAATTATACAGTGCCTGCTTGCCTGCTCTCAGGTCACAGAAATCAATAAGAGAATGACAGGTGGAAAATCCCAAATCACTCGGAGATTAAGCAACATGTTTCTAAATAAGAAATGGGTTAGAAGAGAAATCTCAAGAGAAATATAAATACATTTTGAAATAAAGGATGGCTAGTCAAAATCACTGGGATGCAGCAAAGCTGTGTATAAAGAGACATTTGCAGCATTGAATAGATACATTAGTAAATAAGAAAGATCAAAAAGCAATCTAAGCTTCCACTTTAGGGAACTAGAAAAGTAAGTGCAAATCCAATCCCAAGGAAGAAGAAGAAAATAAATAATAAAAATTAGCGCAGAAAGCAATGAAATTAAAAACAGGAAATCAATAGAGAAAGCCAATGAAACCAAAAGCTAGTTCATTGAAATGGACAATAAAACCAATAAGCTTCTAGCCAGGGTAACTAACAATTAAAAAGAGGACACAAATTACTAATATCAGAAGTGTAACATAGGATATCAGTACAGATGACCTGGACCTTGAATAATTAAGGAATATTATGAACAACTTTATGCCCACAAATTCAATAAACTAGATGAAATGGACCAGTTCCTTGAAAGACACCATCTGCCAAAACTCACAACCCGAATAGGCCTATATCTAACAAATAAATTTAATCAGTAAATTATAGCTTTCTCAGACAGAAAGTACCAGGCCCAGATAGGTTCACTGATAAATTCTACCAAACATTTAAGGAAAATTTATATCCATTCTTTACAATCTCTTTCAGAAGATAGAAGCAAAGAGAATACATTCAATTCATTCTATGTGTCCTATATCATAGTAATATTAAAACCAGATAGAGACATTACAAGAAAACTACAGATCAATATCTCTCATGAACACACACAAAAATCCTCAGCAAAATATTAGCTTTAATCCAATATTTAATTTAATTTAATCCAATATTGTGTTAAAAGAATTATATACCATGACTAAGTAGTTTTTTCCCAGGAATGCAAGGCTGGTTTCACATTTGAAAATCAATTAAGGTAATCCATCACATTAACAACCTAAAGAAAAAAAAGATGCATGTTAATATCAATAGATTCAGAAAAAGCATTTGAAAAATCTAATACCAATTTATGACAAAAACTCTCAGTAAACTGAGTATAGAAGGGTAATTTTTTCAACTTGATAAAGAGTACCTTTAAAACACTTATAGTTAATATCATACTTAAAGTTGAGAAACTAAAAGCTTTCCCACTAAGATAGAGAAAAAGGTAAGGCTGTCTCCTCTCACTACTTTACAACATCACATTGGAAGTCCTAGCTAATGCAGTAAGACAGAAAAGAAAATAAAAGGTATACTGATAGGGAAGGAAGAAATGAAACTGTAATTTTTGCAGATGACATAATTGTATATGTCAAAAATCCAAAAATCTTGACAAAGAAATCCTTGGAACTAATAAGCAATTATAGCAAGGTTACAGGATACAAAGTCAATATACAAAAGTCAATTGCTTTTCTATATACCAGTGATGAACAACTGAAATTGGGAATTAAAAACACAATATCCTTTATATTACTGACCCCCAAAATTAAATACTTAGGCTTAATTTCAACAAGATATGATCTACTTGAGAAAATTATGAAACTATTTTTATATAAAGATTTCCTATACCTTATGTTCATTGCAGCATTGTTCATAATACCCAAGATTTTGAATCAACCTGAGTGTCTGTCAACAGATGATTGGAAAAACAAAGTGTGGTACATATACACTGTGGAATACTGTGCAGCCATAAAAAAGAATGAAATTATGTCCCTTGCAGCAATGTGGATGGAGTTGTAGGCCATTATCCTAAGTTAATTAAATCAGAAACAGAAAATCAAATTATTGCATGTTCTCATGCAATATTCTCATTCAAAATGCTCTGTTATAAGTGGGAGATAAATAATGGGTATACATAGACACAAAAATGGAAATAGTAGACACTGGGGTCTCCAAAAGGGGAGAGGATTTGGGAGGAGGGTTTAAAAAATTACCTATGAGGTAGGGTGTTCACTATTTTGGTGATGGGTACACTAGAAGCCCAAACCTTACCATTACGCAATATATCCATGTAAAAAACCTGCATATGTACCCCCGAACCTAAAATTATTTTTAAAAATCCCAATGAAAGAAATCAACAAATGGTGCCAGAACAACTGGATATCCTTAAACCAAAAAAAGTGGGAGGAGTCTAGATACAGACCTTACATCTTTCTCAAAACAATAACTCAAAATGGACCACAGACCTAAATGTGAAATGCACAACTGTAAAAATTCCTACAAGATAATATAGGAGAAAATCTCAATGACCTTGCATTTGGTAATGGCTTTTTAGAAACAACATCATAAGCACTATCAATAGAAGAAAGAATTGATAACTAGCTTTTATTAAAATTAAAAATGTCTAAGTCTGTGAAGACACAATCAAGAGAATAGAAAGATAAGCCACAGATTGGGAGATCTACCATTTTGGGGTCTGGAGGCAATGGCCCTCTTCTCACAGCTCCACTAGGGAGTGCCCAATGGGGACTCTGTGTGGGGGCTATCACCTCACATTTCCCTTCTGCACTACCCTAGCAGGGGTTCTTCATGAGGGCTCTGCCCCTGCAGTACACCTCTGACTGGACATCCAGGCATTTCCATATACCCTCTGAAATCTAGGCACAAGTTCCCAAACCTCAATTCCTGACTTCAGTGCACCTGCAGGCCCAACACCACATGTAAGCCACAAAGGCTTGGGGCTTGTACCCTCTGAAGCAATAGCCTGAGCTGTACCTTGGCCCCTTTTAGCTAGGGCTGGAGTTGAAGTAGATGGGAAACAGGGCACCATGTCCCAAGGCTGCAAACAGCAGGGAGGCCCTGGGTCCGGCCCAGGAGACCATTTTTTCCTTCTAGGCCTCCAGGTCTGTGATGGAAGGGGCTGGTGTGAAGGTCTCTGACATGCCCTGGAGACATTTTCCCCATTGTATGGGTGATTAACATTCAGCTCCTCATTACTTATGCAAATTTCTGCAGTTGGCTTGAATTTCTCCATAGAAAATGGGGTTTTCTTTTCTATCACATCATCATGTTGCAAATTGTCCAAAGTTTTATGCTCTACTTCACCTTGAACACCTTGCCACTTAGAAATTTCTTCCCTCAGATACCTTAAATCATCTTTCTCAAGTTCAAAGTTCCACAGATTTCCAGGGCAGGGGCAAAATGCTGCCAGTCTCTTTTCGTAGCAAGAGTGACCTTTACTCCAGTTCCCAAAAAGTTCCTCATCTCCATCTGAGACCACCTCAGCCTGGACCTTATTGTCCATATCACTATCAGCATTTTGGTCAAAGCCATTCAACAAGTTTCTAGGAAGTTCCAAACTTTCCCACATTTTCCTGTCTTCTTCTGAGCCCTCCAAACTCTTCTAACCTCTGCCTGTAGCCTAGTTCCAAAGTCGCTTCTACATTTTCAGGTATCTTTACAACAGCACTGCACTTTACCAGTACCAATTTACTGTACTAGTCTGTTCTCACAGGACCGGGTAATTTACAATGGAAAAAGGTTTTATTGACTCACAGTTCTACAGGGCTGGGGAGACTTCACAATCATGAATGAGGAACAAAGTCATGTCTTACATGGCAACAGGAAAGAGAGAGCTTGTACAGGGGAACTCCCATTTATAAACCCATCAGCTATCATGAGACTTACTCACTATCACAAGAACAGTATGGGGGAAACCACCCTCATGATTCAATTATCTCCATCTGGCCCTACCCTTGACATGTGGGGATTACTAAAATTCAAGCTGAGATTTGGGCGGGGACACAGCCAAACCATATCAGAGATGATACAAAGATGAGTGGTTCCCAGGGTTGTGGAGGAAGGAGGGATGACTAGGTGGAGCATAGAGGATTTTTAAAGCAGTGAAACTACTCTCTGTGATACCATAATGGTGGTTACATGTCATTATATATTTGGCCAAACCCATAGAATGTACAACACGAAGAGGGGATCCTAATGTCAACTATGGACTTTGGGTGTAATGATGGTCAGTGTAGGTCCATCGATTGTAAGAAATGTACCACTCTGGTTGGGGGATATTAACAATGGAGAAAGCTATGCATGTCAGGGGGCAGGGAGTATAGGCAAAATCTCTATACCTTTTTCTCAATTTTGTTGTGAATCTAAACCACTCTTTTTAAAAACGTTTATTAGAAAACATTTATTTCTACACAAATCTCATTTTCCAAATACCTATTATGACCCAGATATGTTAGGAAAATCTTCATTAGAATAAATTTACCAAGGGCATAAAGGTGGATTTGGGATTTTAAAGAGGATTTTCAACCAAAATATGATTTTTAAAAAAAAGACCGTCAAATACCCAATTGTTAGAATATGACTATAACTCAAACATCCTGGGTTTTGATTAAAAAAAAAAAAAAAAAAAAAACAGCTATATTATCATCAGATGCCTCTACTGTATCTTCAACCTCCTTCTGTTCACAGTCCCCGCACCTTAACTTGTAAATATGCACAAGCCCATTGCATATTTAAAAACTAATCAAAAACCAATCAGACAAAATAGCTATTGAATCTGGCTTTTCTCTTTTAACACATTTCTTTCCTTTTCTTTCTTTCTTTTTTGAGACGGGGTCTCTCTGTTGCCCAGGCTGGAGTGCAGTGGCATGATCTTAGCTCACTGCAACCTCTGTCTCCTGTGTTCAAGTGATTCTTCTGCCTCAGCCTCCCAAGTAGCTGGGATTACAGGCATGTACTACCACACCTGGCTAATTTTTGTAATTGTAGTAGAAATGGGGTTTCACCATGTTGGCCAAGTTGGTCTCAAACTCCTGACCTCAGGTGATCTGCCCACCTTGACCTCCCAAAGTGCTGGGATTACAGGCGTGACCCACCGCGCCCAGCCCTTTTCTTATTAGTCATAGTTCCAGAAGGGCACTCTGTAGTGGTAACCCACATTTTCTCATCCAACTTTTCACTCATTAAAAAAATGAATTATTTACAATTTTGAATAATACATATTCCTTTTGAAAAATGTAATTCTAACATATAGAAGTATATATACCGTGTGTGTGTGTGTGTCTTCAAAGGTGGATTCTGGGAACAAGCATTGGGGCAGATATGCTGATGTAACCTAGAGAATCCATCTGAGGTTTTCCAACCACTTGGAGAAGACAGAAGGTAATGAATTTGATTCTCCCTGATAATGTGCAAGAATCAAGGGACCAGCAACAGAATCAATGTGTTTTTTTTTTATTATTTTGGGGTTTTTTTTGTTGTTGTTGTTTGTTTTTTTTTTGTTGTTTTAAAGTGATTAGATTTCATAGGCATCTGAGGGAACCCATCTGGCACAAACGTATCAGAATGAGGTACACTTGCTGCTTTGTTTATATGGTTCCATGATGCTTACCAGATTATTCTGACTTCAGTGGTCCTAAAAAGGTTGATGTACTGGTGACCTGAACTGCTTCTAGACCTTGCAGATGAGAGAGAAATTGGGAAACCCGAGAGCAAAGAGGCATTCTCCATGCACTTTAGCAGAGAGGAAAAATTAGCAGACGTCTGAGAGTCAGTCATTACTTGTTAGCTGACTGTGTGTCAAGGAACTATAATGGTGTGACATGTATAATTCTGTGGAAGCCCATAGTCATGAGGAAATAGAGAAAAAGAAAAACTCAGTTAAAAAATGAGTAACATGGAGGACAAAAATCAGGCTAAATATCTAGAAAAATTGTATCCCAATGAAATCGAACTGATGGCAATGCTAACGGATAGAGGGAAAAGAAAAAGAAGGAGGGGGAGGAGGAGAACTGTTAGAACACACAATATATTTTACGGTTCTATTAAAGAAAAGATTCTTGATTTTTGAAATTCAACAAACAATCATTGCTGAAACATTACTTAGTGATCTGGAAGATTAAGTGTAAAAATACTTTATATAGACCAAAAACATGAAGAGTTGGGAATATAGAGGGAAAAGATAAGAGATTTAGAAGAATATGCCAGAAGTCCTGACTTGGCAATAACTGCAGGTCTAGAGAATTAGCTAACATTTACTGAGCACTTGAAATTTGCCAGACAATCTTCCTAAGGGATTTACATGTGTTAACTAATTTAAACAACAACAAAACAAAGCAAAACACCATATGAGGCAGGTACTGCTATGATCATTAACTCTATTTTATAGGTAAGAAAACAGGAGCATAGAGAAGTTAAGCAAAATTTCCAGAGTCAAAGAGTTTTTAAGGGGGAAAGTTGAGATTTGAACCAAAGTGATTTGTGCACTTAACCAGTGTACTATACTTTTTTGTGCAAGAGAAAAATGACTAGAAGGAAGATAATTGATATTAAAATAAATAATAAAATATAACTTTTTGATATAAAAATACTCCAGTTTGCAGATTGAAAAGGCTACTAGGCAGGATTGATGAAAACCCAAATTCCTGGTAAAATTCCCTAATTTCAAAGAAAAAAACATAAAAAGCTTTCAGTTAGCAAGATCTGTCTGCTCACAAAGCAAACAAATCAGACTAGTATCAGACTTTTCATTCCAAAAGGGGAAAGCTAGAACAATGCTTCTTAAATTTTAATGTATGTAGAAATGGCCTAGGGTTCTATTAAAAAGTAAATTCTGATTCAGTAAGTCTGAGATACAGTTATAAAGTATGCAATTATATCAAAATTCCAAGTGTTGACAAAGCTATTGAGAGCTAACTTCCAGAATAGGGAAAATGCTTATTAAGAGAGAAGAGAGCTGTGTGACTCTTTATAACCTTGGAGGTGCTGTAGAAGACCAAACTCACTACAGATGGGGTAAGATGATGCCAGGCAAACTTAACAAATGTTTAATGGCCTGCTGAACGTGGTTTACCATGAGAGTGGTAACTCAGAACCAGTTACCAATTACCTGCCAAGTTTCCCCAGAGTGTGGCCTTCTGAAAGCTGGTGTCAGAGGAGCAGAGTGTAGAACTTCCCTAAGGCACCAAAAGCCAGGCTAGATATGAAAATTAAACAGAAGTTCTGATTGACATAAATAACTGATAAAGGATATGAAAAACAGTATACATACTTCAAATTTCAGAAAGCAGAACTTAAAGTACAGAGAAAATGCTCAAGCAATGCTGAAGAGAATCTCAAGAAAGTCCTTAAAATAGTTAGATTCTGTGGAGAACTGCATTAATTGAATGTGTAACAAATCACAGACGCAGCTCAATCACAGCTTAGATGTGAACTCAGACTACCACCGTATTGCCTGACACAGGAAAAAGTGTACCTTTTTCTCAGGATTAATATAATATAGTTCAATCTCTATCATTTTTTACATACGATATCTGGCATAAAATAAAAATAAAATAAAAGATGCAAAGAAGGAACATATGACCCATGATTAAGAGGAAAAATCCATCAAAAGAAGACACATGGCCACTCAGATCTGGGGATTAGCAGAGAAAAATTTGTAAATAACCATGATAAATGTGTAAAATAGTCTAGAGGAAAAACTGACCAACATACATGAAGAGATGTGAAAGACAGGCATAGAAATGCCAGCTATATAAAATATAAAATAAATGGAAATTCTAAAATTAAAAACTACAATATCAGAATTAAAAATTCATTCAGCAGGCCGAATAACAGAACAAACACAGCAGCATAAACACGGCAGTGAACTTGAAGACAGTAAATGGAAATTTATCCTAACTGAAACAAAGGGGAAAAAATCTGATAGGATGTCTTTGTAATGAAAGTCCAACAAAGAAAGTAGAGTAAGAATAGAACAGAACAAAATTTTATAGAGATAACAACTAAGAATTTTCCATGTTTGATAAAAGACCCCACAGATCCCAGAACGTCAGTGAATCTGAAGCAGTTTGTTCTGGTTTCT
Source organism: Macaca thibetana thibetana (assembly GCF_024542745.1). Lineage (NCBI taxonomy): Eukaryota > Metazoa > Chordata > Mammalia > Primates > Cercopithecidae > Macaca > Macaca thibetana. The sequence continues at coordinate 109,707,475 of NC_065598.1, forward strand.
TTCTAGTTTGGTCTTGAGGTCTCTGTTGTGAGTGGCCACAAGCCAAGATAGGTACTCTCTAGGAGAGCCCTGGGGCTGAAGGGAGGGAGTTAGGCTTGGTGTGTGTGTCAGGTGATACACCATGAGGAGGTAAAACCAAAATGCATATGCGGAGGTCAAGGCCTTCCGCCTCCTAAAGGTTCACTGAAAAAATCACTGACATGAGGCAGATGAATTAATAGGAGAAAAAGTATAGAAATTTATGTAACGTGTATATACGGGACCCTTCAGAATGAAGACCCAAAGATACAGGGGAAATTGTGCATTTTTATGCTTAGGTTCAGCAGAGTAGAACCTAATCTGTCTACTGTCTATTGTCATGTAGGCATATGACAGGACAAAAAGGATATGATCTAATGCTGATAGAAAGAGTAGGGAAACCCAGCAGGGCCTGTCTAGATTCCTCTAGGCCTCTCTGAGCACACATTCCTTCATTTTGGCTGTGGGGCAGGGTCCTCTCTTGAATGTGCGTATTATGACCTACAGTCAAATAAGGTAGGTCAGATAATTTCTTTATGGTCAATTTTTAGACAAAAAGGTGGAGAGAAAGTTAGGGTGATATTTTTCGGTTTTATGGCTGGCTTTCAGGAAAAGGGGTTCTTGTGTCCATGACCTGTTTTGGGGAAGAGCGATTCTAGTTTCCTTGGCTAGCGCTGGGGGAGAATGGAACTGAGAGACAGGAGGGCAGGAGAAAGTCAGAGAAACACTTTTGCTTTTGAGGCTGCTTCTGAGGCCTTCACTTTAGGGTATTGTTTTTTGAGCTCCAACACACAGAACAAGTAATTTATTGCTTATAGATCCTAGAGAGGTTAGGGGTGCCAGCAGGAGGTCAATGGGGAGTCAGGAGGCCATAGGGAGCTCAACTAGTGGGTGGAGAGTTAGAGACAGAGAGAGAGCAAGAGCAAGAGAGCGAGAGAGAGAGAGAGAAAGAGAGAGAGAGAGAGAACTTATGGGACTATGCATTTATTAAAGTCCATGGGCATTATCCCTTAGGCTTTCCAATGGGGGCTGTGGATTGGCTAGTTTAAGACAACATAAACAAAGCAGGGAACTTATTGACATGACTCTGGCATTGACCAACCATTAGGTTTTATGGTGGTCAGCAGCTGTGGAATTTGTTGAATTTGGGGTCAGTGAGATGAGGAACAAGTGAGCCATATGGCAAACATCTACACAGGGAGGGGAGATTTTAACTAGGCTAAATGTGATGGGGTATGACTGAGTTTCCAGCAACTTATCTCAGGCCAGAAAATGGATGCTGAGGCAGGAACTACATTAAATTTATGACACAGGTTAAAATAAAAGGAAGTCACATTTAGGCAAATCATGGTCAAACTACTAAAAGCAAAATACATATATAATTTATCTATGCATTCATGTATGTATGTATTTATGTATCTATTACCCGTCTATAGGTAGTGAGCCATGTGATTGGTTGCCAAGATCCTCCTCAAGTTCGGAGCCAAGGGATTTAATTTTCAAGTTACTAGACGTACCCTTGACTGAGCCTTCAACTTTCAGCCCTTTCCAGAAATTGTCCTTATTAGACAGAGATAACTTCAAGGTCACAGCTTCTTTCTGGGAACAGCCTATATCCAATTACTAGTGTCAATATGAGAATATAAACCCTTGGTTCCCTCAATGCATTGTCAAACAAGGTTGAACGCTTATCCCAGTTTCATGACTCCCTAGACTAGGCTAAGGCCTTTGTTGAGACTGTTTTACATCCTAGCTTCTCTACCAAATCTTGCTTGCTTTTTTTCTGCAGTTAGTAATCCTAAGAATATCCCCAATAAAATTACTGTACAGGAATCTTCATCTAAGAGTCTGCTTCCCCAGAAAACCAAACTATATATGCAACAATATATGTATACATGTGTGTGCATTGTTTATAAGGCTATTGACACTGAAAATCAATAATAATAGTGTATTCATGGAGTATATAACACATATAGAAAAATATATTGAAAAAATAACCCAATAATTGGAAATGGATAAATGAAATTATACTGTTTGAAGGTTCGTTCATTGTCTGTGAGGTGATATGATATTACTTGAAGATAGATGATGATAAATTAAAGATTTATATTCTATTTCCTAGAGTACTCATTTAAAAATGTGTGAGAGCTAAAAAGTCTACAGGAGAAATAGATTGAATACTAAAAGTATTCAATTTAAACATAAAAAGGAGAAAAAGGAGGAACAGAGGAAAAAAGGACAAATGAGACAAATACCCAGTGGCAGGTTTTTAACAAAACATATCAAGAATTACAGTAAATATGAAAAGAGAAATGATCCACTTAGCAGGCAGTGATTCTCAGACTGGATAAAAAATCAAGATGCAACTCTGCTGTTTATTAAAGAAAAAAAAAACATGCTATAAAAAAGCTACAGAAAGACTGAAAGGGGAAAGGGGTAATGATAAAGCAAATGCAGACACTAAGCGTAAGAAAACCTATTGAGGTAGGAAATCAGCAGGACTTGTTTTCTCAGCACTGGTCATGATCCTGCTGATCTAAACAGGATGTAGCAAAGAAACCAGCCCAAACCGTCTGGGACTTAGAATTATAATACATTTGCATAGGACAATCCCACCAATGCCATGACAGTTAAAAAATGCCATGGCAATGGCTCAGAAATTGCCTCATATGGTTTTGGGAACTCCTCACCCCTTTTCCAGAAAGGTTAAAAATAACCCTTATTTTGCATAAAATTAAGAATGTGTATAAATATAGCTAGCCAGCAATCCATGAGTGCTACTCTGTGCTACCCTGCCTATGAAATAGCCCTGCTCTGTCTATGGAGGAGCCATTTTGCTTTACGCTGTTGCTCTAATAAACTTGCTTTCTTCTCACTGTCAGATCACTCTTTTTTTTCTAAATGTATTTTTATTTATTTTTAATCTATTTATTTATTTTGAGACTGGGTTATGAGACTGGCTAATTTTTGTATTTTTTGTAGAGATGGGGTTTTGCCATGTTGTTCAGGATGGTCTTGATCAAACTCCTGAGTGCAGGCAATCCACCCGCCTCAGCCTCCCAAAGTTCTGGGATTATAGGCCTGAGCCACTGTGCCAGGCCTGTTGGCTCACTCTTGAATTCTTTCCTGAGGGAAGCCAAGAACCATCCCAGGCTGAGCCCTAATTTGGAGGTTTGTCAGCATCACTATGGCTATACTAATATCAGATAAAATAGAATTCAAAGCAAGGAGTATTACTCATGAAAGAAATTGAAATATTTTACCCCTATATATATATATATTTTTTGACATATTTTGAAGTGGTCCTGTAAAGCTGTATTTTGTGGGAGAAATTTGCATCTGTGGATCTGCAGAGAATCTGCATTAATGCAGCCAGCCCTTCTCCTATCCAGATCTAGGAAAGATTAATTGAGAGTTTGACACCTTTCAAGGTCTGTAAAGACATATTTACCATCTATTTTGCCACCTGTGAGATTTCAACTGCATAAGGAGACCACCTTTGTTTACTAAGCCTCTTCCTTTCTCCCTCCCATAACCTGTCTTGCCACCAAAGCCTATTTTTATCCATGCTCTGAGCCCGTATTATTTCTACAAACTCAAGATGACATATAAGCTTCTGTACCTCATGGGAGATTGGATCTTCATTCTGAAGGCTCCTATGTATACACATTAAATAAATCTCTATGCCTTTTCTTCTATCAGTCTGCCTTTCTGAGTTGATTTTTCATTGAACCTGCAGAGGACCAAGGGTTTCCCTTGGCCCCTTCACTAATGATAAACGTAAAAGTGTCAAATAATCAAGGAGCACTAACAACCAAAAATGTGGAGGCACCTAATAACAGAGCTTCAAATGCAATAAAGAAAAACAGTCTGGAATAAAGTGAGAAGAAAAAGTTACAAACATACTTGGAAAATTCCACACCCCTGCCTTAGTAATTGTCAGAACAATTAGCCGAAAAGTCAGTAGCAATATAGATTATTTGAAAAATACTGTCAATAAACATGATATAAATAACAGTTATACAACACTTCAATACGCCTAGGAGCTGCAGAATACATATATTCCTTATTATTACACATGGAATGTTCACCAAGACAAACTTTATGTAGGCAACAAAACACATCTCGATATATTTCAAGTGATTTATATCCGAGAGGATGCTTTCTCTGGCCACAGCATACTTAAACCACAAATAACTGAATATAAATTATTCAGAAAGTTACTAATATTTATAAATTAAGCAATATATTTCTAAATAATTAAAGGGTCAAATATGAAATTCTAAGGGAAATGAAAAAATATCTAGAACTGTATAATAACGAAATGATAAGGAAAATACAAGTGGAATGCAGCTAAATCAATAAGGAATTTTAAACAATTCTTCTACTGGAACATAGAACCTTTTAAAAATAGTGGTGAAAACTTCTACCTTAAAAAGTCAAGGAGGTGTACTAATTTTAATTCCCAAAAAAGTCAAACTCATAGATGTATTAGGTTAATGCAATAGTAATTGCAGCTTTTGCCATTAAAAGTAATGGCTGCAGTCTGATGTGCAGTATCTGCCTGGGCTCACTCCACATCACCCCCATGGAACTTGTAGGACAACGGCAACTGATGAGAACGGGTAGTTTATGCTGCCTGCTATGTCATGAGTAATAAACTTTTAAAATTCATTTGGGCTCATTGTTTCCTTATAGGCTGAATCTATGAAAATGTGGCCAATAACGTAGTAGCCACAGTAGTCACTGCTGCTTAGAAATAGTTTGATCACATTACAGGAAACAGAAAAAGTCACTCAGCAAATAACAGAAGAGGGAAAACTTTGTAATTTATTTTCAATATTAATTTTACAAGTTTTATAAAATTTGTAATTTATTAACCTTGATTGTAAAACATGGTAAGCACATCAGTAAATAAAATTATAGGCCAATATTCCTCATGTAGAAAGTTGCAAAACTATTAATAAAATATTAATAAATCAAATACAGCAATATATAAAATAAAATGAAAAACAAATGTACAATAGTATCAAATATGTAGATATATACAATAGTATCAAAAATGTAGATATAATACAACTAATGAAAGTTGTACAACACCTTTACACTGAAAACTACAAAATTTTTCTGAGAGAAATTATATAAGGCCTACAAAAATGAAGAAATATAATCTGTTAATAATTTTGAAGGTTAAATATGGTTAAAATGACAATTTGCTATAAATTGATACATAGAGAAAATATAATCCCAATCAAAATCCATATGGAGTTTTCGTAGAAATCAGCAAGTTGATATTGAAATTTGTATGAGCTACCTATGGATTTTACATTCACTTCCTGGGTGACAGGTTCAATCATACTCCAAACCTCAGCATCCCACAATATACCTTTGTAACAAACCTGCACATATACTTCCAGAATCTAAAATAAAAGTTGAAGAAATAAATACAAATAAAAATTAATGTATTTAAAATAAAGTATGGACAAAAAAATTATATATGGAAATGCAAAGGACAGAATAGCCAAAATAACCTTCAAAAAGACAAAGTTGCAGGACTTACACTGCTGATATCAATACTTATTATAAATCTACTTCAAAATTAAGAAGCACTTTTCTGAATTACATTTGAGATTAAGGAAGAAATCAAAATTGAAATTAAATATTTTATTGAATATGTGATTTTAAAAACCTTCATACTCAATCCTGTATGTCAAGACTAAAACTGTACTCACTGGGAAATGTCTAGATCGTCAGACATATATTATTTAAAAAGACAAAGACTGAAAAGTTATCCTAATAGTCTAATTCTAAGAGATTAGAAAAAGTACAACGAAGTAAAGTAAGGAAAGTAAGAGAAGAGAAGCAACAGAAAAGGCAAGCTGAAATTAATGAAACGGGAAACGATGCTATAAAATTATAGGAAGAATAAATACAACTAAACCTGGATCCTTTGAAAAGTCAATAATGTACATAAACTCATAATAAATGTTATTAAAAGAGAAAAGTAACAGGATATGCAAATAAAGGTGGAGTTAGCTATGGGAATTGTCACAGTCTATTCAGGTTGCTATAACAAAATAGCACAGACTGAGTGTTTATAAACAATAGAAATTTATTTCTTACAGTTCTGAAGGCTGCAATTCCAAGATCAAGACAACTGCAGATTTGATGTCTGGTGAAGGCACACTTTCTGGCTCATAAATGGCACCTTCTAGCTGTGCCCTCACATGGATAGAAGAGCAGGCTTCTGGTCTCTTCAGCTCCTTATAAGGGAACTAATCCCATTCATGAGGACTCCACCTTCATGACCTCATCACCCGCCAAAGCTCCACCTCTTAACATCTACTGTGATCTGAATGTGTCTGCCAGTCTGTGGTGTTCATTGTAGCAGCACAAAACAAAGACACTGTCACATTTGGGATTAGGTTTCAACATACAAATTTTGAGGGGGAAGCAAACATAATATTCCACTTCTGGCTCCCAAAATTCGTGTCCTTCTTACATGCAAAATACATTCATTCCATCCCAATCACCCAAAAAAAATCTTAACCCATTCTAGCATCAACTCAAGGTCTAAAGTCCAAAGTGTCATCTACTATCATTTAAGTCAGATATGGGTAAAACCCGAGGTAAAATTCATTCTGAGGTGAATGGCTCTCCATCTGTGAACCTGTGAAATTAAACATATTATGTGCTTCCAAAACACAATGGCGGGGCAGGCATAGCATAGACATTGTAAGTCCCAAAATGAGAAATAGAAAAAAAGAAAGGAGTAACAGGTATCAAGTGAATCTGAAATGCACTGGGGAAATAACATTAAACCTTAAGGCTCAAAAATAATCCTCTTTGGAGAAGTGAGAATTCCACTTTCTAGAACCACTGAGATGGAGGTCTTGCCTTCACAACCCACTGGTATTGTGGCCCTCCCCCGACATCTTTGGGCACTATGCCCCCAAGTGGTGGCAGCTCTTGTGCCTGGGCCCTGCCACCACAGTAGTTTTCTGAGGTGGCCTCTCACTTGCTGAGACTTTTGCAATCTCAGCCTGTGATGGGAGAGGCAGCCCTGATTATTTCTGCACTACTTTCAAGGTCTTTCATCCATTGTCTTGGACAACAGGTCCTGATTCTCTTTAGATGTCAGACTAATCTTATTAGATTGTCGTTTGGCCACACCATCACATACCTTGGCATTCTCCTGCTAACAAACTTTCTCATTGTTCACGATAGAAATAGGCTAAGAATTGTCCAAATCATTAAGTTCTGCTTCCCTTTTGAATAACAATTCTGTCTTTAAATTATATCTCTCTTCTCACATTTTACTGTCAGTCATTGAGAGGAAGAGGTCACCTCTTTGATACTATGCTTAGATATTTCCTCAGCCATGTATCCAATTTCACTGCTCACAACTTCTACTTCCAATGAAACACTGGGACTTTAACATAATTCAGCTAAGTTTGAAATGGAGCAGGGAACATCCTTATGGGCCTGCTGGGGAGCCCCCTCTAAGCATAAAAATAATGAAAAGTCTTGAGTAGGCCCAGCACAGTGGCTCACCCCTGTAATCCCAGCACTTTGGGAGGCCGAGGTGGGTGGATCATGAGGTCAGAAGATTAAGACCATCTTGGCTAACACGGTGAAACCCCGTTTCTACCAAAAATACAAAAAATTAGCCGGGTGTGGTGGCCGGCGCCTGTAGTCCCAGCTACTCGGGAGTCTGACGCAGGAGAATGGAATGAACCCAGGAGGCAGAGCTTACAGTGAGCCAAGATTGTGCCACTGCACTCCAGCTTGGACGACAGAGCGAGACTCTGTCTCAAAAAAAAAAAAAAAAAAAGTCTCGAAGTCCTTCAAGGGAAATTCTGGCACCTAGCAAGCTTTGAGAAGTAAATGAGCAACCTGATAAGCAAGAAAGCAGTAGCTTAAAACAATGACCACAGAAGTTAGAGACATGAGATGTTTGGTTCCCTATAGAAACCAAACAGAACATCTTAACATATTGCCAAGTTATTTTTCAGAAACCTGGACCCCCACCAAATGGATCCTCTGGCATGTAGACCTCAGATAAGGGGCAAATGAGGACTGAAGTTTGACCACTGCTTTTTGTTCTAAGTTTCTTCCTGAGGGTCCTGGAAGAAGTCATGCCAATGGGCAAGACTTACCATTTTTCTCTGCTGACCCCAAGTCTTTAGACAAAGCTTCCCTTCTTTAACCAATCACATCAGAAAATCTGTGAATCTACCTATGATCTGTGAGCACAACCTCCCTCCCCTGCTGTTGGATATGTCCTGCCTTTTTAGGTCAAACCAATGTATAGCCTCTGTGTATTGATTTATGATTTTGGCTGTAACCTCTGTCTCCCCACCTTTAATAACCCTTACATGTGATTCATCAGGGAGGCCCTGTCTTAAGCATGAGCTTCCCAATTCTCCTTGCTTGGCACTCTGAAAATAAATGCCCTGCTTCCTCTCATTGCAAAACCTTGGTGTGGATGTTTTGTTTTACTCTGCTGGATGAGTGAACCCCAGTCAGTTTCTGTAACAACTTATTTGCCAGTTTATAACAAGAATGGTCTCTCCTGCATAATCCAATAACATATTCCTCATTTCTGAGGCCTCATCAGAATGGACTTTGTCATCCATATGTCTACCAATATTCTGTTCAAGATTACTTAGGTATTCTCTAAGACGATTCAGGCTTTCTCTACACCTGTCCCCTTTTCTTTGAGTCCTAACCAGAATCACCCTTAACAGTCTGTTAATTGCAATGTAGACTTTTTCTAGCATGCACCTCAAAACTGTTCCAGCCTCTACCCATTACCTGTTTTAAGGAGGCCGAGACGGGCGGATCACGAGGTCAGGAGATCGAGACCATCCTGGCTAACACAGTGAAACCCCGTCTCTACTAAAAAAAATACAAAAAACTAGCCGGGCGAGGTGGCGGGCCCCTGTAGTCCCAGCTACTCGGGAGGCTGAGGTAGGAGAATGGCGTAAACCCGGGAGGCGGAGCTTGCAGTGAGCCAAGATGCAGCCACTGCACTCCAGCCTGGGCGACAGAGTGAGACTCTGTCTCAAAAAAAAAAAAAAAAAAAAAAAACTGCTCCCGCACTTTTAGGCATCTGTTCAGTAGCACCTCCAATTCTTGGTATAAATTTGCTATCGTAGTATGTTCAGCTTGCTATAACAAAATACCATAGACTTGAGTGGCTTATAAACATCACCAGAAATTTGGGCTGTGAGCATTGGAGGAGGCTGTGGATCAGGAGACAATTCTTGACTTCTGTGCACCTGCAGGACTAAAACCAAAGTGTAAGCCACCAAGGCTTCAGGCTTGCACCCTCTGAAGCAATGGCCTGAGCTTCACATTGGCCCCTTTAGCCAGGCTGTAGCTGAAGCAGCTGGGATACAGAGCACCATGTCCTGAGGCTGCATAGAGCAGTGGGGGCCCTCAGCCTGGCCCACAAAACCATTTTTCCTTCCTAGGCCTTAAGGCCTGTGATGGGAGGGGCTGGTGTGAAGGTCTCTGATATGCCCTGGAGACATTTTCCCCATTGTCTTAGTGATTAACATTCAGCTCCTCATTACTTATGCAAATTTCTGCAGCCAGCTTGAATTTCTCACCCCAAAATGGGGTTTTATTTTCTATCACATCATCAGGCTGCAAATTTTCCAAACTTTTGTGCTCCGCTTCCTCTTGAACACTTTGCCACTTAGAAATTTCTTCTCTCAGATACCCTTAATCATCCTTCTCAAGTTCAAAGTTCCACAGATCGCTAGGGCAGAGGCAAAAAGCTACCAGTCTCTTTGCATAGCAAGAGTGACCCTTCCTCCAGTTTCCAACAAGTTCTTTATCTCCATCTGAGACCACCTCGGCCTGGACTTCATTGTCTATATCGCCATCAGCATTTTGGTCAAAGCCATTCAACACGTCTCTAGGAAGTTTCAAACATTCTTACATCTTCCTGTCTTCTGACCCTCCAAGTATCTAGGAAGTTCCAAACTTTCCCACATATTTCTATCTTCTTCTGAGCCTTCCAAACTGCCTGTTACTCAGTTCCATGGTCGCTCCTGCATTTTGCGGTGTGCTTATAGTAGCACCCCACTGTCTGTGGTACCAATTTACTATATTAGTCTGTTCTCATGGTGCTATAAGGACATGCCTGAGACTGGGTAATTTATAATGAAAGAAGTTTAATTGACTCAGTTCCGCAGGGCCAGGAGGCCTCATGAAACTTACAATCATGGTGGCGGGGGAAGCAAACACGTTGTTCTTCTAATAGCAACAGGCAGGGGAAGAAAGAAAGCCAAGTGAAGGGGGAAGCCCTTTATAAAACCATCAGATCTCATGAGAACTTACTCACTATCGTGAGAACAGCATGAGGGAAACTGCCCACATGATACAATTACCTCCCACCAGGTCCCTCCCATGACACATGGGGATTATGGGAACTACAATTCAAGATGAAATTTGGTTGGGGACACAGCCAAACCACATCAGTCTTGTTAGAGGATCTTGCTTTAGTTAAACATCTCATTACTGAAGTTACATGTAAATGTTGAAAAGAAACTATGTGAGTGGGTTCAGATGATAACACAGTATTTTGAACATTGGCTTCCTTTCTTGAAGGCTTGATTTTCCTGGAGACCAAATTACTAGTGACTAATTCACCAACTAGGTCATTCAGGGAAGTCAAGTTAACACAAAAGAAACATGTCACCTAAATGCACTTGATGGTGTTAAAATGTCCACCTTCTTAAACTGCTATGATGAAATTTGTTCTAGAGAAAATAGCAAGCTAACCCGGAAGTACTCCCAGTTTGCTACAGAATCTCGCATGTTTTGGATGTTAGAGTCCTGTTTTCCCCAGTTAATGTACATTTTTTTCTCCCTGTCTTGTGGACTGGCTGTCTGTTTTAGAACTCTGTCAAAAAAGTGCATGGAATATAATTTGTAAAGTCACTCACAACTGAAAGTATATGTGTGTGTGTTTAAACCAAATTTAGAAAGCATACAGTAGAGCTGCATAGTAGTGGTATTTATTAAAGAATCACAATTGTAAATGTGAGAACAACTTAATTATGGATTCTAGTTTAGCTCTTTTGTAATTGTAAAATTATACTTTTGCTGCTGTTATAGTAGAATAATTTTCAAATGTCATCTTGAAATAGAAATGCATATTTTAAGCACTAATGCAAAGGTAAATAAAGAACACTTTCTAAATGTGTACATTGTTTATTTTCTCCATAAGAACTGTAAATATTAAACGAAACAAATCACCTATAATAGAATTAATGATTTATGAGCAAGTTGGTTTTACCAGACAACATATGCAAATTTTTATATACTACAGAATGCTTTCTTACACTTGTGAAATTCTCTTGCCTAACCTGAATTTGCATTCCATGGGGCTAACATGGTATATGTGTTGTTATTAAAGTACATCACCACGTCAACAACTAAAAATTGTTGTTTTAAGTAAACACTAGAAATTTATTTCTCACAGTTCTGGAAACTGAAAGTCCAAGATCAAGGTGCCAATAGGGTTAGGTTCTGGTGAGGGCTGGCTTCCAGACTTCAAACTTCTGGCTGTGCCCCCACATGGCAGAAAGAAGAACGGGGCTTTCTTGGGCCTCTTTTATGAGGGCAGTAATCCTATACATGAGGGCTGTGCCTTTATTACCTTATCAGCTCCTAAGGGCTGCACCTCTTAATACCAGCACCTTGGAGCAGTAGGATTTCAATATGTGGATTTAGGGAAGACACAAACAATCAGACTATAGCAGGAATGTAAAGATATGTATTAGGCTGTTCTTGCATTGCTATAAAGAAGTACCTGAGGCTGGGTAATTATAAAGAAAAGAGATTTAATTGGCTCACATTTCTGCAGGCTTTATAGGAAGCATGGTGCAGACATCTGCTTCCGTCAAGGCCTCAGGGAGCTTTTACTAATGGGGAAGATGAACTAGGAGGAGGCATGTCACATGATGAGAGAGGGAGCAAGAGAGAGAAAGAGGAAGGAGGAGGGCCCAGACTCTTTTTCTTTTTTTTTTTTTTTTGAGACAGTCCCACTGTCTCACCCAAGCTGGAGTGCAGTGGCGCGATCTTGGCTCACTGCAACCTCTGCCTCTCAAGTACAAGTGATTCTTCCGCCTTGGCCTCCCAGTAGCTGGGATTATAGGTGTGTACCACCACTCCCAGCTTTGTATTTTTAGTAGAGACGGGGTTTTGCCATGTTGGCCAGGCTAGTCTCAAACTCCTGACCTCAAGTAATCCACTCACCTTGGCCTTCCAAAGTGCTAGGATTACAGATGTGAGCCACCATGCCCGGTCTGGTCTGAGACTCTTCTAAACAACCAGATATCTTGTGAACTAACTGAGCAAGAACTCACTTATCATCAAAGGTATGGTGCTAAACCATTCATGAGGAACCTACCCCTATGATCCAATCACCTCCCACCAGGCCGCACCTCCAATATTGGGACTCATATTTCAACACGAGATTTGGAGGGGATAGATATCCAAACCACATCAGGATAGCTCAACATTAGGAAAATTACTAACAATCTCTCATATTAAAAAATTGTAACAGGAGAAACATATAATTATACCAAAATATTGCCAAAAGACATTTGATAAAATTTATAAGCCATGCCCAGAAAGAAGGAAGGGAGAGAGAGGGAGGAAGATTTAAGAAAAAAAAAAAACACTCTAAGAAAGTGTAGTATTTTCATGTTTACTGTTGACATACTAGAAACTCCTCTTGGTCTTTCATTCAGTGTCTGCAAGATCCCATCATTTTCTTACCAAGTTAGGACTATGAGAGCCTATTTAAGATCCTTACATTTGTTTTGTGAACAATGGGATGTATATATAGGGTCCCAAGGAGGGAAATAGCTTATGAGCATCCTTATAACATGTTTCAATGTATGAGTCTATCGTAATTTTTTTCTTTTATGCTTATAACCATCAGGCTTCCATGTTCCTACACATTTGCCTGAAGAAAATTTAACATTTTCCTATATTTACTTCAGATATTTTATTTCAAACAAACAAAGAGTAACTGATATATTTGAAGTTCACCCTTAATTCTATTCCATGTCCTCACTGCTCTTCGATAATTTGGCGGTTATAATTTTCATGGCATTTTAAAATCTTTTACAATATATGCAAAAGTAGGAATAAAATATAAAATATGAAGAATTCCTGTGCATTATAGAGATGGTATCATGTTGCATGTAACAGTTTTCAACTTGTTTTATTCATGTAATGTTTTGTTTTACCTGATTTAGATAATTAGAAACGCATGTCAATTGCTAAGATTACTGAATTGTATTTCATTGTATGAATATACCATAGTTTCTTCATATATTCACAGGTTGATAGGCATTTTTAAATATTTTAAAATTAAAAAGTATGTTGCAAAGCACATCTCTCTCTATATATGTAGTAATCACCCTAGGATATAATCAAAGAGTGGAATTAATTAATTTATTTATTGGTCTCATATTTATTGAGCACCTATTATTCCCAAGGTGCTGGTCTAAGCATTGGTGATGCAGCAGTGGGCAAAAATGGTCCCTGTTTGGAGTCTTTGTTTTAGTGGAGGAGACAGCCCTCTGTGTAGAAAGAAATTTGGAGATCTTTATTGTATAGATGTTATTTTATACCATGAGAGTAGACTGTTAGATGATCACATAAGTGTAGATAGAAAAAGATGCCTTAGTATTGATTCCTGGGACTTACTTATGTTAAATTGAATAAATGAGAGGGATACAAACAAGACTAGAAAGGAGCATCCGGTGAAATAATAGATCTGAGAAAATGGTATTCTGCAACTTGATCAGAGAATATGTTTTGTGGACAAACTTGTCAAAGTCAAGTACAGCAGGCAATGATCTTTGTATTTGGCATAGTGGAGGTCATTGATGACTTTTACAAGAGCTTTCTTAGTGGGGTTGGGGTTTAAAGCTTTATTTGGGGGGATTTCAAGACAGAAATAGAGGAGACAAACTAGTAAGAGATATTACAGAGAATTGTTTCATGGAATTTTGACAGAAAGGGGAGCAGGTAAAATGGCATGTCTTTTAGTAGATAGAGGAATATGTGGGATGAAGGGAGTATACAATTAACAGCATGTTTTGTTTATTGATGGTAAAGATCAAGTTGAGTAATGAGACTGGTTTAATAATGCTGACCCTTGTGTTGTATAATGTGCACTCTGCACTATCATTCAGAGTGGTTCCACTTTGACTGAATCACAAACAGTCCACACAGTAATGGAAGGGAAAGCCAAGTAAGTGTGTACTGACTGTAGGTGTACTGACTGGGAGTTTGTGGAAATTATTTCATGATTGCTTTATTTTCCACAGTTAAGGAGAAGCAACTAAGAGGAAAGATGAAACAGAAGGTATTGGGAATTTGAGCAGTAAGAAAAACCTACGATATAGTTCTCAAAAATAGTGCAAAATGAATGGCCTAGTATACAATAGAAGTTCAAGGAACATTGAGGGTCCACCTAAAGTTAATATTTGTGAATTTAAATAATGAACCCAGTCATCACGATAGTGGATTTTTCTCCATCCATATTCAGCTGCGTGTATAAAAGTGGAGAAAAGATAGAGTTAAATTTAAACAGAATTAATGATTTGGGAGAAAAAAATGAGAAAGAAAGAAACAGGCAAGAGAAGTAAACGTATAAACAAAGGATGGAGTATCATGATTGTCCATGGAATTTAAACGGTTTAAAGAGGCAATTGAATATAGCAGATGTTTGGGGGATAGCCAAAAAGATAATAGAAACAATGGATGTAGTTAAATAATTAGTGGAAATAATTTTTCCTGGTGTAATCCATTATTGGAATCAAGGTTCTAGAAGAAACTAGCTAGAAAGATAGCGCATGCAGTTGAAGAGTAATTGAGTGTTTAAAATTAAGAAGATGGAGCTATTTTGGGTAATGGAGAGGTCTAGGGTACAATTTGTGGAGTGTGTGATTGAGGTAGGTTGGAGGACCAGCTTATTGGAAGAGAGGATATAAAGCAACTGAGATAAAGATTTCTACAAAAATGTCTCCACACTGACTTCACATCAGAATCACCTAGATAAATTAAAACCCCCAAATGCCCAAGTCCCACCCATATGTATTCTAAATTAATTGGTCTATAGTAATGCTTTCAAAAAGACTCCCCAGCTGATTAAAATGTGAGAAGAGAATTGAGAATAATTGATATTATATGAATTTTGAACTTAATCATGAACGGTGACAGGACCTGTATTGGAGATTGTGTTAAAAAGCCTGTGATATTTTATTCCCATGATTTCAATGATCACAACCCAGAGTAGATCTTTTGTCCACATCTTTGCTTTGAGCTTCACTTGTGCATATACAACTACTCTCATACATTTCTGCATGGATATGACACTTGCACCTAACTTCAGAAATCCAAAATTAAATGTATCCCCACCTCTCTTTCACCTATGCTCACTTTTTGTATTCCTTTTTTTGGTTAATGACAGCAAATATTAAATTAAGGAATCAGGGAGACATCCTAAACTTCTAGATTGCATCTCAATTCATCTTTGTACTGATTTTCTTAATCCATATTCAGTAGGTCAAAGATTCATATGCTACCATAATATTAGTAAATATCTCTGAAATCTACTCCCAATGTTTTATTTTTATAACCACTCTGTTATTCCAGTCATTTGTAACCACAATTCCAATAAGCTCAAAAGTAGTCCTTAAGCTTGTATATTAGTTTTTACAATCTATACTCCACAGTACCATCAGTGATCATTTTAGAACAAAAATCTGATCATTTTATTCATCTTAACACCTATTATTCCCAAATTTCTGATCCATACTATTCACTCTATTGTGGGAAAAAGTTGTAACTTTTAAAAAATATTCACTTTACATCATCATTTAAAATTTCATTTTATATGCTTTATAATGTATATCTTATATTCATTAAGTAATTCATAAATAAATAAATAAGTGACATTTTGAAAGTCTATGTTCAGTTAATTTTTTGTAGCTGATTGGGTTGCTACAAAAATTAGGAGACCATTGACTCCTAAGAAGTCCAAATTTCTTAGCATCGTATGTGAGGCCTCTCTATATTCTGCCTTCTCCTCTTCTTCCAATTTCAAGAAACATCACATCGCTCTTCAACATTTCTCTACAAAGAATGTAAGCAAGACTCTTCCTTTCTATCATCACTACCTTATCACTACCACTATTTATTGCACTTATCATAATATTCTTATACATTCTTATTCACACCAGATTTTTCCATTAAATTAAGTTTTATGAGTTTAGGGGCTCTGACCTTCTCTTACTATCCAAATTTTCTAACACAGCACCTGACACACAGTAGGCATTCTATAGATTTGAGTTGGTTAGACACATACCCTTTTCCTGCCTACCCTGTTCTTTGGCTGAAGATGTATAATCTCAGTTCTCTGTGGCCTTATATGTTTAGAATAACATCTCTGTGCTCACTTGACAATATGCCTTTTTAAAAATTTATTATAAAGTCTTTTGGGGAGCTTTTATTTAATCATTATAGGAGCACAGATAAAGATTAGAGAAGGTAAGTCACTACTTTGTGTCTTATTACACAATGACCTGCAAACATTTCTTGTTTTCTTCTCACATATTCATTTGTTACCCATTCTCTTTCTAGATCATAGGTTTATAAAGCAAATATGCAGATTATTTTATATGCATTAAATAAAAGGATTTTGCAGGTGTTTATAATAGGTTTTAAAATCTCATTAAACCAGGATTAGCTATCTGAGAGTTGAATGAAAAAAGTGAATCATTTTGACTTACAATTTGGATTTCAGGTTGAAATGCTTTTTCTTACATTGATATGTTATTAATATTTTTATTTGTATCTATTTTAATTTCTTGAAAATTACAAATTAAGTAATAAGAGTGTATATTTGTTAAAATTTAGAGGGTATAGAGTAAAATTTGAAAGTCTTCTTTCAATACTGTTCCATACTTCCCTCACTATAGGTAATTATACTATACTATTGAAGCCTTAGTCTATGTCCTCTTCTTTGTTCACTTGGTAATCCATGAATACATTGTTTCAGTAGTATCTATTGAATATGGAATTAGTGCCACATAGTATGCTGGGACACAAGGATAAATAAAAACAATATGATCTTCATGGAGCTGACAGTGGAGTAGAAAAGACAGACAATGAATGAGTACACAAGTAGTCAATAACTTCTGGATAGAGTAATACTCTGAAGAAAATAAACAAGAGAATGAGCTATGATAGGTGGAGGCCCTTTAGATATGGTGTGTTAGTCTGGTGCCTCTGAGAAACAGCCACCAAGATAGGATTAAAAATGCAAGAGGTTTACTGGGGAAAATGCCTGTGAGAGAAAACATAGAGGGGGCCGGAGGAAGCTGAGAGACCCTTGATGATGATGTTGTAACTTCCATGAAGAAAAGAAGGAAGGAAATAAAATTATAGAACTAAAATTCTATAAATGTTCTATAGACCTTTCAGTTAATGGGGAATCACCAAACTAAAGTTCCTTATTAAAGGAGTTCTGTATCACCCAGGAAATAACTTGACTTAGCATCCCTGTTAGACCCAGACATTGGCTGGGAGCAGCCCATGTGAAGTGAGGCCTTGGTTTCAAATCAGTGATGATTTCAGAGTAGTAGTCTGCCTGGTCAATTCTATACTCTGCAGTTGTGAATCTGCAAGGAACGAACTCATCACTGCTTCATATGGTGTCCAAAAGAGACTCTCTGAAGAGGTGAAACTTGAGTTGAAACTTTAATGATGAGAATGAGCCAGTGGTTTTAAGCGTTAGTGAAAGTGTATCCTAGTGAAAATGACAAGCAAGTACAAAGGACTTGAGTTAGGAAACACATGATTTGACCCAGGATTAGAATGGGAGCTCCTAGACTGCAAGAAATTGTAGTGTGAGAAGTTTCAGCGAGAGGCAAGAACCGGATCATGTAGGGATTTTAAGGCCATGATAAACAGGGTTCGTTTTCTTCTTTTTTAAACAAAGAGCAGAGATAATCTATAGAAAGATTTTAAGCAGAGATGACTGATGTAATTTACATTGTGCAAGTATTTCTTAAGCTCCTGTGCACACAACGTATTGAAGGGGCAAGAGAGAAGACAAGGAGAAGAGTTAAGAGGCTATGCAGTAGTAAGGGGAGAGAAGAGGATATGTTGGACTAGGGTGGAAACAGTGCCCTGCAGATAGACTCATAGTCTTTCCTTTCACAAATACATTTAGTAGATTATACATATCATTCTCTGACTACCTTTTTTAAATATACAATGTATATACTTTAGAGATTATTGCAAGTCAGTTATATAGATTTGTTGCTTTCTTTTTTAATTGACACATAGTATTCTAAGTCATTCTAAAATTTAATTTAATAAATTAAATATATTTATCTATTTTCCTATTGCTGGACATTTAGCTAAATACGCTTTATTTCCCCCTTGTTGAATAATGTTTCTATGAATATTCTTATAAGTGCCTAATTATGAATATATACCAGTGGAGTTGCTGTGCATACTTTAAAATTTAATAGGCATTGACAGTTATTCTCTTAAAAGAGTGTATTAATTTATATGCCGTCAGGAGTGTATGAGATGTATCCTTGCTTCACATTTTACTGACACAAGATATTATCTATCTTTAATTTTTTTCCAGTAAGAGGGAAAATGATTGTTTTTATATGGATAGTACTGAGGAAAAGAGAAAGTAATTTTGCTGCATTTAAGGAAATGATAACACCTGCCAGTCCTTTCTATTGCCTTGACCAGATTAGAAAAACCAAATATTTAGTGTATTAGTTTCCTGGGATGCCATAACAAATTTCCACAAACTTAGTGGCTCAAAGTAACAGAAATTTATTTTCTCACAATTCTAGATGCCAGAACTCTGAAACCATGATGTTGGCAGGGCCACATTCCATCTGGCTCTAGGAAAGAACAATTTCCATGCCTCCTCTAGCATCTGGTGACTGTCAGCATTCCTTGGTATTTTGGGGCTTGTGGCTGCATCATTCCAATCTCTGGTTCCTTGTTCACATTGCCTTTTCCTCTGTGTGTCACAGTTCCCTCTGCCTCTCTCATAAAAATACATGTGATGGCATTTAGGGCCCACCTGGCTAATCCAAGATACACTCTTCTCAAGATTGTTAACTTAATTACATATTTTGCCATATAAAGTAATAGTCTTTCTTCTGCCATATAGTGTCATAGTCACAGATTCTGGGGATTATGACATAGATATCACACTTCCTCCCCTGTGGACATCACATGAAAGGCCGTGGTATAGGGAGGAGAATTCAGGATTCAACAGATCCCCTAATTGCTAACAAAGTTTGAGCAACTTGCTGTATGTCTGCATTTCTACTTCCTTTTATACAAATTACCTCTTCATGGCTTCTGCCTTTAATTCTACTGAGATGTTAGTCTGTTTTTAAATTTATTACCAAGTTGTATAAAGTGTTTATGCATTGTAATATTTGGAAAATATGTTTAAAAATGTTTCTACCAATCTATAATGCATCTCTTAGGGGTAGGTGAGTGGGTTGGGCCTCTTTACCATGGGAGATTTTCATGATTATGAGTTCAAGTATATTTACCTTTTTATTTTTTATTTCAGAGTTTTAGTTAACAATAAATGGAATCATGTTGTACAAATTGTTTTGAACCTCTTTTTGATCTGGTATGACCTTTTCCCCAGCATATGCACAACTTTTACCTTTTATGGGTTTTGAGTGTTTTGTTTTCTTTTTATAATAAGCTGGGTAAACAATGATTCTGACTCACTATGTGTCCAGCACCATGATACATGCTTCGTAAGTATGCAATTACTGAACCTTTTAGAGAAATATGTGTATCTTCATTTTCCTGCTGAGTATGCTAAAATTTAGGTCAATTTAGTAGTTCGCCCAAGCTCAAACAGATAGTAAGTAGTAGAACCCAACCATGGGCCCAGTCTGTAAAGAGTATTCTGTTCCATTGAATATTTTGCTTTTAAATACTCCACTCCTTAAAATATAGGTCTTCAAATAACTGAATTTTAGGAAAAAAATGAATTTTCTGAAATCAAACAAAGAATTCAAAACCTTTGCTCCAATGGTAAAGGGAAAATGTATGTTAGCTTTCTACTAAAATAAAATGTAGATAATATGTGTAGAGACGGAAGTGGAATTGGAGGCACAGAGCAGCACACTGGTAAGAAGCAGGACATAAGAGTCACTGTATTAACTGCATCTTTCTGATTGAGGTCAATTATAGCCATATGAATGCCCTATTAGCCATGCTGTCATCGAGAAAAAAAATAAAACAGCAAAAATAATTTCCTCCATGCAAAGATTAAAATATAAAACTCCTGCACAAATGTTTAGACATAAACATTTAAGCACAGACATTTAAATAAAGAAAATTATTTTCTTTCAGATGGTGTGTTTGAATTAAAATTACTTTTCAGGTCTGATTCTGTAAGCATATTGTGATGCCTCAAGC
Organism: Macaca thibetana thibetana; assembly: GCF_024542745.1. Taxonomy (NCBI): domain Eukaryota; kingdom Metazoa; phylum Chordata; class Mammalia; order Primates; family Cercopithecidae; genus Macaca; species Macaca thibetana. Next base: position 109,728,022 of record NC_065598.1, read on the forward strand.
AATAAGAGGTAAACAAAAAATATATAATTCATAATAAAAGATAATGATAATTTTAGTATCTGATTCTAGTTAGCTTTTAGTTAGGAGGGGGATTTTGGGATTTCTGTTTTTGCTTTTTAGTGGAGGAACTTACATAATGAAAATTGACGTTCCAATGGATATTTTAATATCAGCATCCACAGCCGTCCGGTACAATATAGACAACACAGTATGCAGACCATCTGGGCTTATTGTCATTGTCCTGCAAACTAGCTAGGCATGAGTGATCCTCTGAAGACTAATTCCAATGCTCCCTGGTTTGCCTGTTTCAAAAAAATTCCATTTGTCAATATTTTGGAGCAGGTGCAAAGCCATTCTGGAGTTTCCTGCTGAGGTTTATGCAAATAGCTGGCTTAACTGGACTGTGGGCTCAGATTTCCTACAGCCAGAGCACTGAGATTCAGGCATGATTTGGCTTATATTTTCCTCCCAACCTAATTTATTCTTTTTCAACAGTTTCCTTTAGCTCTTTTGTCCAAATCATACCCTGTTATTACTTTGTACAGTGCTTCTCAAATGAAAGAAATGAGAGTATGATCACAGTTAATAGTAGATGATAACTTGAAAGAATTCATAAACCAGTATCTGAGGACTCACAGTTGAGTGAAGTAATTTTTGATCCAGAAGACATTTGGACAATTCTGAATAGAGATGACCACTCTGGGCTCCTCTGCCAACTTTATAGCGCTTGTGAAGAATCAGATGAGGTACTATATGAGAAGGCCTGTAAATACACAACACACTTTACCAATATGCGATATTAAGTTAAATTGAAAGAGAATGTGAATGAGATTAATACAGCGAGGAGTTTTAGAAAGGGCATGATAAAACAGCCCCCATCTTAAGTTTCCCACTTCTGACTCAAAAGGTAACTACCAAACAAAAGGTAATTTGTTTGGATGATAACATCCTTGCTACAACGAGTAAGGGCAGAATATGAGGACAGAAGAATAGCATGGGCTAGACTACATAAAGTCTTCTAGCCACTGTACAGTACAGCAGACACTATTGTTTGCCTACCCCAAATCCGCCCCTACTTCCTTTCTTTATTGCTGAGAGAGTTCTGTTTTTTGCACTCAGATAAGATGGCCTACATGCCTCCCTCTATAGTCCCAGAGGTTGAAGTTTGATTGATCTAAGATTATGATGGTCATTCTGTGGTTGGTCATTCGTTGAACGGGTACGTGATCCAGCACTAGGCAATGAGATGATGTCACTGGTTGATGTGTCTAAAGGAATGTCTCAAATGACTTTCTTCCCTGATAAAAAAATACACCCATGAGGAGAAACTCTGCCTTTGAACAGTATTGTGCGAGCTTCACTTATCCTGTAAATTTAGAAACAACAAAATTTCAGACTTTTCCGAAAACTAGAGGAGAAGGGAACACTTTCAAACTCATTCTACAAGGCCAGTATTACCCTGACAGCAAACCCAGACAAAGATACATGAAAAACAACAACAACAAAACTACAGACCAATATCTCTGATGAATATTGTTGCAAAAATCCTCAACAAAATACTAGCAAACTGTATTCAACAATACATTAAAAAGATCATCCATCATGACCAAATGGGATTTATCCCAGGTATGTAATGATAATTAAACATATGCAAATCAATCAATGTGATACATCATATCAACAGAATGGAGGATGAAAACCATATGGTCATTTAAATTGATGCCGAAAAAGCCTTTGATTAAATTCAACATCCATTCATGATAAAAACCCTAAAAAACCTGGATGTAGAAGAAACATACCTCAATATAATAAAAGACATATACAACAGACCCATAACAAGTATCATATTGAATGGGGAAAAACTGAAAGCCTTTTATCTAAGATCTGAAAAACAACAAGGATGTCCACTTTCACCACTGTTATTCAACACAGTACTGGAAGTCCATGCTAGAGCAATCAGACAAAAGAAAAATGTCAAAGGCATTCAAATCAGAGAGGAAGATATCAAATCACCTTGTTTGCAGATGATATGATCCTATATTTGGAAAGCCATAAAGACTCCACCAAAAAACTATCAGCACCTATAAACAAATATAGTTAAGTTGTAGGATACAAAATCAACATACAAATCCAGTACATTTCTGTATGCCAACAGTGGACAATATGAAAAAGAAATTTAAAATTAATCCCATTTACAATAGCCACACATAAAATTACATGCCAAAGAATTAACTTAACCAACATAGTAAAATATCTCTATAATGAAAACTATAAAACACTGATGAAAGTAATTAAAGACAACATCAAAAATAGAAAGATATTCTATGTCCATGAATTAGAAGAATAAATATTTTTAAAATGTTTATACTACCCAAAGCTATCTGCAGATTCAATGCAATCCCTATCAAAACAACAATGACATTCTTCATAAAAATAAGAAAAAACAATCCAAAAATTTGCATGGAACCACAAAAAACTCACAGTAGGCAAAGCTATCCTGAGCAAAAAGAACGAAACCAAGGAGAATCACATTACCTGACTTCAATTTATACTACAGAGCTATGGTAACCAAAACAGCATTGTACTGGCATAGAAACAGACACGTAGATTGGTGGAACAAAATAGAGAACCCAGAGAAAAATCCATACATCTACAGTGAACTCATTTTTGATGAAGGCGCCAAGAACATACACTGGGGAAAAGACAGTCTCTTCAATAAATGGTGCTGGGAAAACTGGATGGTCTTACGTGGATGAACGAAACTAGACCCTTATCTCTTACCCTATACAAAAATAAATCAACATGGATTAAAGTCTTAAACCTAGGACCTAAACTGTGAAACCACTATAAGAAAACACTGGTGAAACTCTCAAGAACATTGGTCTGGGCAAAAATTTCTTGAGTAATACCCCACAAGCACAGGCAACCAAAGCAAAAATGGACAAATGGAATACCATCAGGTTAAAAAGCATCTGTATAGCAAAGTAAACAGAGACAACCCACAGAATGGGAGAAACTATTTGCATACTATCTATCTGACAAGGGACTAATAATCATAATATATAAAGAGCTCAAACAACTCTGTAGAAAAGAATCTACTAATTCGGTTAAAAAATGGGCAAAAGGGCTGGGCGCGGTGGCTCAAGCCTGTAATCCCAGCACTTTGGGAGGCCGAGACGGGCGGATCACGAGGTCAGGAGATCGAGACCATCCTGGCTAACACGGTGAAACCCCGTCTCTACTAAAAAATACAAAAAACTAGCCGGGCACGGTGGCGGGTGCCTGTAGTCCCAACTGCTCGGGAGGCTGAGGCAGGAGAATGGCGTGGACCCGGGAGGCGGAGCTTGCAGTGAGCTGAGATCCGGCCACTGCACTCCAGCCTGGGCAGCAGAGCGAGACTCCGTCTCAAAAAAAAAAAAAAAAAAAAAAAAAAAAAAAGGGCAAAAGACAACTTGACAATTCTCAAAAGAAGACGTACAAATGGCAAACAGTCATATGAAAAGGTTATCAAAATCACTGGTCATCAGAGAAATGCAAATCAAAACTATAATAAGATATTATCTAGCCCCAGTTAAAATAGCTTTTATATAAAAGGTAAGCAATAACAAATGGTGGTGAGAATGTGGGGAAAAGGGAATGCTCATACACTGTTACTGAGAATGTAAATTAATACAATCACTATGAAGAACAGTTTGGAGGTTCCTCAAAAATCTAAAAATACAGCTACTGTGTGATCCAGCAATCTCATTGGTAGGCTTGAACTCAAAAGAAAGGAGATCAATATATACAAGAGATATCTGCACTCTCATGTCTGTTGCAGCACTGTTTACAATAGCCAAGATTTGGAAGCAACCTGTGTCCATCAACAGATGAATGGATAAAGAAAATGTGGTACTTACACACAATGGTGTACTGTTCAGCCATAAAAAAAAATGAGATCCTGTCATTTACAACAACATGGATGAAACTGGAGGTCATTATGTTAGGTAAAATAAGCCAGGAATAGAAAGAAAAACACTGTATGTTGTCATTTACTTGTGGGATCTAAAAACCAAAACAACTGGACTCATGGAGATAGAGAGTAGAGGCATGGTTACCAGAGGTTGGCCAACGGTAGTGGGCAGGTAGGAGAAGGAGGTGGGGATGATTAATTGGTGGAAAAAAAGTAGCTGGAAAGAATGAATAATACCTAGTATTTGATAGCACAATAAGGTGACTATAGTCAATAACTTAATTGTACATTTAAAAGCAACTAAAAGAATATAATCGGATTGTTTGTAACATAAAGGATGAATGCTTAAGATGTCAAATACCCCATTTACCTTGATGTGATTATTATGCATGGCATGCCTGTATCAAAATATCTCATGTGACCCAGAAATATATACACCTACTATGTACCCACAAAAATTAAAAATTAAAAAACAATTTGCAAAGAAGCTAACATAGACTTTGAAGTTGTTTAGCTACTGAATTTACTAACCCTGAAGACATTCTGTATCTGTTCATCTTGTTTTATGATGTAATAACATTCTTTTCGTTTAATCATTCTGTTATATAGGCTTAGGCAAACACCATAATCCTTATATTCTTAATTGAAAAATTGTTGCAGAAAGGAGAGTTGCTACAAGTCACAGTATGTACTTTAAATGAGAATAATTCAAATATCAAATTATAAATGTAATCATGTCAATTCTTTGCCAAAAGTATTTCAACAGCTGTCCATTGCTCTAAAGACAAAACTCCTTACTAGACACTGTCTAGGCAATGATCTGGCCCCTTTTTGTCACATCACTTTTATCCTGTGCAAATATCCTTTCACAGTCTGCACTGCTGTCATAAGAAAATTCACTGAGTTGCTATAAATTCCATGATCTCCTGGAAATTTATATTGCATATAATACTCTTTTCCTTCATCTTTGGCTAGATAATCATTATTCAACCATCATATATTAGCTGAAACACTTCCTTCAAGTATCCTTTCCAGATTTCTTAAGCTAAGTTACTTGTCCCCCTGTGATATGCCATTACAGAACCCTTACTTCTTTTATGTTAGTAAAACCTAATGTATTGTAATTGCTTACCTGATTGTTTTCCCCACTGAGTTGTATGCTTCATTAGGAGAGCAACAATGTTGGTCATGCTCACCATTGTATTCTCTTCATAGTTTCTGGAGTATAATAACTGCTCAACAAATGTGTTCGAAGAAATAATGAATAAAATCTCTACAAATCTAATATTTTGTATTTCTCTAGGAAGGAGAAATATTGATGGCTGATGAGCATACCATTTCCTTTAAGAAAAGGAACGGTTTCGTATTGTAGAAATAAATAAGGAAAGAATACAGAATTAATAAAGTACTGTTAGAACTAATAAGAGTATGGAAAAAAGGATTTGCCAATTTTAAGAGCAACCTACAAAATCAATAGTATTTTTATAATAGAAATAAGCAACTAGAATATATAACAAAAGTAAAATGAATTTGCAATAGCAACAAAAATAGTTAAGTAACTAGGAATTAAAAAAGAATATAAAAGACCTCTCTGATGAAAACTTCAGAACAATAATAAAGGACATAGCAAAAGATTTAAATTAATAAAAGATCTGCATTTTTTTATTAATTTAAATTAATAAAAGAGCCACGTTAGCTCCCACTTATGAGTGAGAAGCTAAATGATGAGAAAACATAGACAAGTAGAGGGGAAAGACACACACTGGGGCCTTTTGGATGGTGGAGGATGGAAGGAGGAAAAGGATCAGGAAAAACAGCTAATGGCTACTAGCCTTAATACCTAGGTTATAAAATAATCCAGACAACAAACCTCCATGACACAAGTTTACCTATGTAACAAACCTGCACCTGTGCCCCTGAATTTAATAGAAGTTAAAAATAAATTAAATTTAGAAAATAAAAATAAAAGAGGTATCCCATGTTCTTCAATGGGATAATTTGATAGTCTAATAATGATAATGTCTATAAATCGATCTATAAATTTAAATACATCCACTTTAAATTTTTAGTTGGATTTTTTTGAGCAACATGATAAACTTAAGACAAAATTTATATGGAGGAGTAAAGACCTTTATCTGAATTTTAAAAAGTAATGAAGGAAGATATGCCTTACTTGATATCAATATATATTTTAAAACCTTAGTAATTTTTAAAAAGTTCTGTGGTATCCACCAAATGGGAAAAACTACCAATGGAGAAGAGTTGAGCACTCAGAGGCAGACTGGTGTGATATGATGTGATGTGATATGTGTGTGTATAAACTTATAAGATAATGGGAACACTATAAACCGATGAAGAAAGGATGAATTTTTTTAATACATGATGTTGGGGAAACTGGCTCACCAAATTGAAATAAATGAAACTAGACCTCTGCTTAACACTTAATATAAAGTTGTACCTATTGAGGATTATAATATCAAAGTTAACTATGTATTTACCATGAATATATCTTTAAAAACCTTGTTACCTAGGAGCAGGGAAGGTTGTCTGAAATGCAATCTCAAAATCGTAAACTATAAGGCAGCAAATTGATATAAAGTCAATTCAAAATTAATGACTTCTGTACACTGCATACAAAGTTAAAAGACTGTTGAGAACATTCTCACAAAAAACATAATTTAACCAGTGGCTGCCTATGGGGATAATGGGAATTTGGAGTGAAGATAAAAGAGAATAAACAAATAAATAACAGGATAAAGCATTCCAATGAAAGAAGGATAAATATGTACAATAAACTGAGAAGCAGAATTAATTCACCTACTGTATTTTTGTTAGGAGAAAGAGAAAGAGAAAGAAATGTACAGCAGCAGGCTTTATCTTAAAGTAATCTTCCCCAATATCTATTATAGGAGCGCTTGTGGTAAGAAAGCCTATATAGACCAATTCACATTATATTTTCAAAGGAAAAATATTTTTTAATATAAAATAATGTTTCCTCTAAAATTATACTCACATTGATTAATTTGTCTTCATGGCATTTAGTTTACTTTGAAATGTTAGTTATTATTGATTATAGTTTTACTTCCTAATAATTTTCATAAAAAGACTTGGTACCAAAAAGATGGAGACACACAGGCCCATGATCATAGTTAGGAGTGTTAGCATTGCTACTGTGACCTTTGGTATGTAGAATCCCCTTTCTAGGTCCGTTTCATCACAAACTAAAATAGAGTTCATACTAAAGCAGTGGTGTCCTAACCTAACCTCCTCCCTCCTCCTTGACCAGAATGAGTCAAAATCACCAGGAATGGGCATAGGCATCCAGATTTTTAAAAGATCCCTCAGCTAATATTGATGTGCAGTGGAGCATAGAAACCATTAGATAAGATCATCTCAAACTCTCCAGGTTAAATAACATTGAATTCATCATGATGCTCTGAAATATGTTGTTCTGTCTTTCATGTTGTAGATGTGTTATACAACCATTCATGGATGATGGGATAAATCTGGGAAATCTTCGAATAAAGCTTATTGTACAGTCTAGTCATGCTGCTTAGAGATTTATTTGACCGACAGTATACTTAAAGATCACCAAAACGCCTAAGGCACTCGCAGTCACTTGAAACTGAAATTGCTGCTGCTTTTCCCCCTTCTTTTACTTGGCCTGAGTGTGTGTGTGGTGGAAGACAGATTTGCTGTCAGCCTTCATAAATTTTACCATTTCCATTAAATGTGTTGTATGGGATATCTAATGTTATAGCTTTGTGTATTTCTTTCATTAAATGAATTGTAATGATGTACATGATTACAGAATATTGCCTTAATCATTTTACACATTTTTTTTTTGAGTCACATTAAGCAGTTTCTTCAGGAGGCAAAAAGAAATATAGAAATCACATTTCTGAAGGGCAAAGTAGATCATAAGATTGACTGTCATAACTCGGTGCAAAAGAAATAAGAAAAGTGGAAGTAAAGAAACGCTGTTCTTTTTTTATAGTTAGAAAATAGTTCCAAAGAATTATCAGACAGTGTTTGGTTTTTATTCAAGTTTCACAGGTAGCACAATTTAGCTTGGATGATGGTATTTACTGGGAATCACAGAGCACGCCATGTTGGCTCCGTTAGTGAGTTTTCTATGCAGCATGAAGTAAATCACATTGTCACTTCTTATCCTGATTCTTTCTCCAAAGCAAAATGCTAACAGCAGTGTGTAACGAGCTTTTTACATTGATTTGGCATAAGGGGATATGAGCACAGAGACCGATAAAGACTTTAGAATACCAAAAGTTAACTTTATTCTTGGAATGGCATCAGTTTATAAAAAGGCCACAGGTATTTTTTTAGTATGCATGATAAATTTGTCAGTTGTTTTTTATTTGTCAGATAAGGTATTTATAAACTGAAAGCAGGCAGAGAAAAATGGAATATATTATTTCTAAAGGAAGAGCCTTCTTTGCGATACTTTGCCCAGATGCTATCATTTTCTAATTTAAAAAACCATAGAGATAGAATTGTTAGAGAGAAATTATTTTTACAAGGGGAAATTGTTATTTACAATACTTTGTAATCTGTTGGGAAGGGTGAATTTTAAGGAAGTTTCTTAGTTTGCTATACAGAGTGATGACTGTAAAAATTCAAGATAAGAGAAGCAGAGCAACAGTTAAACAATACTCATAACAAAAAGAAAACAAAATTTGGGGATAAAAAAAATACCAAGGGAAGATTTTTATTAACAAAGCAGGCTGTTAAGTATGACTTTTTCTATGGGTTCAGAGTTTCAGTAAAGACTTAAAAGTTAAAAGAACAACAAAATAAAGGTCAAGTAGCCTAACATGCTAAAGTAAGATGGTACACCAAACAATACTAACATATTGTAAAATGGTCATAAGGTATTTTTTATGTGGATCAGCCAATAGAAAGCACCCATTGCCAAGTCACATAAGGGAAGGCAAAAAAAATCAGTTTTGAAAAAAAGACTAAAGGAATGAAAGTTTGACCTGATAAGCCTATGGTTAAAGAGTTGAGGGAGACAAGGGGAAAGTGTTCAGAGTGAACTTCACTTAAATAAGGGCAAAAGTAAATAAGTACCATAGAACAGTTATGTATCATCTGGAAGCAAACACAACTGAATTGTCTTGAAACTGACTCTGCTCATTGACAGCACTGTCGGTGACCCAAAACAATGAACACTGAGCCAGAATCTAGGGATTGAATTAAAAGTAGTCATAAAGAGTCAGGGAGGAAAAGTATTGCCCACAACTCAGAACTGTCAAAAGAGCTTCTCAGTGGAGGAATCTTCCAGAAACCAACAAATGTGTTCCAACAAGAGAAAGAATTAGCTCTTGAAATCTAGGTAGAGGGAGTCACAGTAACAGACACAGATTAAAAGTACTAGACGAAGATTACAATGTCACAGATCATGTTCTGTTTCCAGTAATGGCAGTGTTACCTTGTATAAGACTACTCTTACTACCAGTAACAAATATAAGCTCTGGAATATGAATACTTAAATAATATGAGCATATCATATGAGAGCTACTTTTTTTTGACTTTGTTTTATGACTGTGGCAAAATACACATAACATAAAATTTGCCATTTAAACCCTCTTAAAGTGTACAATTCAGTGGTATTTAGTAAACTCATAATGTTGTTTAACCATCACCACTGTGTAGTTCAGGAACATTTCCACCACCAAAAAAGAAAATCTCGTATCTACTAAACAGTTATTCTCTATTTTTCCCTTCTCCAGCTCCTGGGTACTACTAGTCTGCTGGATATTTCACATAAATGGATTCATACAATTTGTGGCTTTTTACGTCTAGCTACTTTTACTCAGCATAATGTTCTCATGGTACTTCCTTGTTGTAACATGTATCACTTCTTTTTACAGCTGAATGATATACCATTACATGAATATGTCACATACTGTTATCCATTCATCAGTTGTTTCACATTTGGATTGTTTCCACCTTTTGGCTATTATGAATAGTGCAGGTATACAACATTTACAAATATTAGTTTGAATGTCTTCTTTCAATTCTTTTGGGTATAGGCCTAGGAGTAAAATTGCTAGGTCATATGATAATTTTGTGCAAATTTTTGAGGAACCACCAAGCTGTTCCTCACAGCAGGTACGTGATTTTACACTCCCACCAGTCATGTATGAGAGTGTAAATTTCTCTAGATCCTTGCCAGAATTTATTGTTTGTGTTTTCTCTTTGTATTTTCTTTATAATTATTATGCATACATAGTAGTTGTACATATTTACGGGATACATACGATGTTTTGATACAAACTTGCATTTTCCTAATGACTACTAACATTGAGTATTCTTTCAGATGCTTGGTAGACATTTGTATATCTTCTCTGGAATATGTATCATGGGATAAGACTTTAATGAGATATGTAAATTGTGAGTATTTTCCCCATACTGTGGGTTGTCTTTACATTTTCTTGATAGTGTCATTTGATGCACAAAAGGTTTAATTTTGAAGAAGTTCAATAGATCCATTTTTTTTTCTTTCATTGCTTGTGGGTTTAGTTTCATATCTAAGAAACCACTGCCAAATCTAAGATCAAGAAGATTTATCCCTATGTATTCTTCTAAGAATTACATAGTTTTAATCCTTAAATGTAGGTGGCTGATCCATTTCGAGTTAAATTTTGGATATGGTATGAGATAGGGATTAAAATTCATTATTTTGCATGTGGCTATCTAGTTGTCTCATCACTATTTGTCAAAGAAACTATTCTTTCCCTATCAAATGTTCTTGGCACTCATGGTCTTGGCACTCATGTCAAAAAATCAATTGCTCATTGATGTATGAGTTTATTTATGGATTTATGGGCTCTCAATTCTATTCCATTTTTCTATAGATCTATCTTTATCTCAGTACTGACTGGCTTAATTACCATACCTTAGTACTATGTTTTGAAATTGGAAAGTGTGAGTTCTCCAACTTTGTTCTTTTTCAAGATTAATTTGGCTGCTCAGGGTACTGTATAAATTTTAGGATCAGTTTAATCATTTCTCCAAAGAAATCGTTTGCTTTTTCATAGAGATTAATTACATTGAATCTGCAGGTCACTTTAAAAAGTATTTCCATCATAGCAACATTTAGCTTTCCAACCCATTAGCCTAGAATATCTTCCCACTTATGTAGATGTTTAATTATTTTCAGCAGTATTGTGTGGTTTTCGGTGTATATATCTTTCACCTCCTTGATTAAATTTATTTTTGGGTATTTTAATCTTTTGGATGTTATTATAAATAGAATTTTCTTAATTTTCTTTTCAAATTACTCATTGTTGATGTATGAAAACACAACAGAGTTTTTGCATGTTTATCTTGTATCCTTCAATTTTGCTGTACTCGTTTATTAGCACTAACAGTTTTTTTGTGGATTTTTTAGAATTTTCTATATATAAGTCCATGTCATCTATGAACAGAGGTAATGTCACTTCTTTTTCAATTTGAAATTTAATTATTTTCTTACCTAGTTATGGTGGCTAGAACTTCCAGTACAATGTTGAATAAAGCAGTAAAAATGAACATCTTTGTCTTGTTCCTAATCTTAGGGAAAAAATTTTCAGTCTTTCACCATTGAGTATGATGTTAGGTGTGAATTTTTCATATAAAGCCTTTTTTAACTTTAAAAATGTTTCAATTGTTAAATAAACATTGTATATATTTATCATATACAATATCTTGTCTTGAAATATGTATACAGTCCTCTCTAAGCTTCTTCAGGGAATTGGTTCCAGAAACATCACCATCCCATACCAAAACCTGCACAACTCATGTCCTATAATTAGCTCTGTGGAACCTGTGTACAGGAAAAGTCAGCCCTCCATATGTGGGTTTGCCATCCCACAAATAATGTATTTTTGATCTGCATTTTGTTGAAAACAAGTCACATGTAAGTGGACCTTCACAGTTGAAACTCATGCTATTCAGGGATCAAGTGTACATTGTGGAATGGCTAAATTGAGCTAATTCACATATGCATTGTTTCACATACTTATTCTTTTTGAGGTAAGGACACTTAAAATCTACTCTCTTAGCAGTTTTCAAGAATACAGTACATTATTATTAACTATAGTCACTATGTTGTTATACAATAGATCTCTTAGACTTATTCCTCCTATATAACTGAAATCTTATATTCTTTGACCAATATATCTCCACTCCTTCCCCAGCCCTGATAATCACCATTTTACTCTCTATTTCTATGAGGTCAACTCTTTTAGATCGAACATATAAGTGAAATCATCCAGTATTTGTCTTGCCATGCCTAGCTTATTTCACTTAACATAATGAAAATATGGTATATACACTTGATGGAATACTATTCAGCCGTTAAAAAGAAGCAAATCCTATCATTTGCAATAATATGAATGAACCAAGAGGACTTTAGATTAAGTCAAATAAGCCAGGCATGCAAAGACAAATACCACATGATCTTATTTATATATGGAATCTAAAAAAAAAAAAAAAAAAAAAAAAAAAAAGAATAGAAACAGAGAGTAAAATGGTGGTTACCAGATTGGTTGGACTGGGGAGATACTGGTCAAAAGACACAAAATTTCAGCTAGAATGAAGGAGTAATTTCAAGAGATCTATTGTAAAACATGATGACTATAGTTAATAACAATATATTGTATATCTGAAAATACTAAGAGAGTAGATTTTAAATGTTCTCACCACAAAAATGGCATGGCATAATCATGTGTTAAATAGCTAAATTTAACCATTCCACAATATATATATACATTAAAACATCATATTGTATACTATAAACATATGCAATCTTTACTTTTCTGTTACAAATATAAATGAAAACCAAGATTTTATGCAAATGTTTAAAATATATTTTCATGATAGCCAAAAATTGAAAATAATCCAACTGACTAAAATAATCCAGCAACTGACTAAAATAAATTGCTTGACGTTACACAGCTAATAAATATTAGTAGTAGGATCTGAACCCCTGAAGTCTCCTTCTAGAATCCAAACACGTAAATACTATCCTCTACTGTCTCTTATATCTTATAGTAATATCTGTATTAAGGGTAAAATATTCTCTCCCTTATAAGGTAGAGGGACAGGAGCAAGGCTAAATGTTTACCAAAAGATACACTGAAACCCAAAGACCAAAGCACATTGAAGTGATATGATCAGCAAGGCAATACCAGAATGATAATGCTACTTACCATTCCAAGTATGAAGCAAAAGGATCAGTTAAAACATAAACAGATGACCACCGAGATCAATAATGAGAACTTAGATCTCTCCTCAGGGAGATAGTAAGACAACATGCATTTTGAGAAAAAGATGCAAAAACAGTGCAGGGTATATTTAAACGTGTAGCTCAGAATCAAATTATCAAGACCTTCAAGTGTTCGTTTAAGATGATTTAAGTAATTGAGAATATAACAATTAATTCACTTTTTATATTACATATTCTTCTTAAGTAGCTAAAGTCTTTAACATATAAAGAATATTGGAGAGATCAAGAAAGCAATCAGAGAGACAGTAGACGGCAATTGACTATTTTCATGGATTTAAAAATTTGCCTAAGTTGTTTGCCAGGGCTAAAAGAGAATGCCTATTGTTAGAGAAGGAAGGGGACCACATCTGCAAAGCATTTGCTTTCTTCTCCATTGCTCCTTAAATATTTCACTGGCCTTTCATTTCTCTGACTCAATAAAGGATGACTTTAAAAGGTCAGAGCTATTGATATGCCAACTGAGAGACAGAGCACATAAAATGCAGAAAAATTATGATGAAATGTCTCATGCTTGCTGAATGTCTCCCTTAGTCTGGGACAGCATTTCTTGAACTTAAGGCTGATGCCCTGAAACTTGGACTCACCCTGCTGAGTACTCAGGGCTTGGGCTGACACTTGCCCCACACCTCTCTATGGCAAGTTCCCACTATCAGCACTTTTTCAGAGCTATTTTTGGCTCTCCTCACTTCCCTCTGATAAATTTAGTGGTAGTTTGGACCACTTTAAAACAACTGAGTTTTTATACTGTGTGATTTTAGATAATCCCATTTCTCTCTTGTCAAGCAGATATGGTGTTTCCTTTAGGCAGTTTTCTTTATGCTCATGCGTCCATTAGTATCTTTACTTAGCTACACTTATTTTATGTGAATAAAAGTTTGTTTCTGATTGCCTACTTAAAGACAATGATTGATCTTTTTGGCCCATCTGAAACTTCAGCTATTAGGTCAGGCACTGGAAACTTCAGTCATTCACTTTTAGAGACAGTATTCTTGATGGTTCTTCAGTAAGTGAATTAGAGGGAACAGCATCCCTGGTTTACATTAATTTGGGGAAGTACATACATTGTATGACTATAAAAATACAGAAATAGGAAAGAGATGAATAGGTATGACATAGACAATGATTCAGCATATTAAAATATTATGAAGAAAGCACAATTTTCTCTTACTAGTCAATCATCCCACTAGTTGATTTAAAAGTCTTTTAAAGAAATTTGATGACCTGATGATATGAAAAATGTCCACTAATATCAAGTCCCTTGGATGGATTTGTAGGTATGTCTCTGGAGCCCATTTTGGTCTGTATCTATTGTTTGTTGTTTCTGCTAATTTTTGTTCATATAACTTTGTCTTCGTTTGCATTTGATATTTTAAACTTTTTCTAGGCATTGTATTCACACAATTGTTTGCAGAAACAATCTCTCACTAAAAAGGATATATATTTGCTTCTGCTGAATGCTGGTCAGCACTTGCAATTTGAGATAGTCTCAATCTAATTTTAGGAAATGAGATGGCCTGTCTGCACATTGGTGGGTGCTGGACTCTAAACCTTATCTTCTTAAACCTGAAAATCATTCAAAAGTGCTGCCTGGCATCTCAGACAGCCTCTTCTGGAATCCTCCAATACTTTAATAGTCAATGAGTAAATATTTTAAGCTTTGCAGGCCATAGGTCTTTGCCATACCTACTTACCTCTGCTGTTGAAGCATGATAGCAGCCATAGACAACACATAAACAAATGAATGTGGCTAAGTTACAGTAAAACAGTATTGAAGGAAATGAGATGAGATGGATAAGACATGCAACACATAGTTTGTCAGTTCTGCTATAGGAAAAAAAATGGCTCTATATGTCCACCCACCTTCAAATCTTCCATACTATCTCAAATCCCAAATCCTTTAAAGCTAATAATTCTCTTTATTTTGCTGGTTTGTAAGTACTTCCAAGCAGATGATTTCTATGCTTTAATCAACTATTGTTTGGTTGTCTTCAGTGGGAGTATCAATCCAAATTACTTAGCTCACCATGACCTCAAATTCAAGCACCCTTTTTTAGAATTGGGGCCAAAAAACTCCATGCAAGGAAAAGCCATTCATTAGAATAAAACTTAGAATTTCTACTGGTTAGAATTGAATTAACTATCTGTACATTGTCAGAAGAAGCATATTTTAACTAAAATCTCTAAGGATATATTTTTCGCCTCGGGGTAATCATCAAAAGCCTGGAAATTGTCTCCTGTGTCCACGTTCATGAAGTCTTAAATATTTATTGAGCGTTCTTATGTGTTTTCCACCTGATTATCCAAAAACCTACAAACTTGGATTATTCACACTTCATATTCCAAAGCAAGACTTGAACAGGGATAATCCTGCTCTCTATGAAAGGCCTCTCAGTCCATTCTTCTCTATTATCACTGGTTATACCCTATAGAATTTGCCATATATGAATTGGATGACATGTTTAGGTACTGTTAAAGAGATGAACAGATTTCTTCTTTTTTAATATTTATTTTTATTATTATACTTTAAGTTCTAGGGTACATGTGCACAACGTGCAGGTTTGTTACATATATATACATGTGCCATGTTGGTTTGCTGTACCCATTAACTCATCATTTACATTAGGTATTTCTAATAATGCTATCCCTGCCCCTGTCCCTTACCCCATGACAGGTCCCGGTGTGTGATGTTCCCCTTCCTGTGTCCAAGTGTTCTTATTGTTCAATTCCCGCCTATGAATGAGAACATGTGGTGTTTGGTTTTCTGTCCTTGTGATAGTTTGCTCAGAATGATGGTTTCCAGCTGCATCCATGTCCCTGCAAAGGACATGAACACATCATTTTTTATAGCTGCATAGTATTCCATGGTGTTTATGTGCCACATTTGCTTAATCCAGTCTGTCACTGGTGGACATTTGGGTTGGTTCCAAGTCTTTGCTATTGTGAATAGTGCCGCAATAAACATACGTGTGCATGTGTCTTTATAGTAGCATGATTTATAATCCTTTGGGTATATCCCCAGTAATGGGATGGCTGGGTCAAATGGTATTTCTAGTTCTAGATCCTTGAGGAATCGCCACACTGTCTTCCACAATGGTTGAACTAGTTTACAGTCCCATCAACAGTGTAAAAGCATTCCTATTTCTCCACATCCTCTCCAGCATCTGTTGTTTCCTGACTTTTTAAGGATTGCCATTCTAACTGGTATGAGATGGTATCTCACTGTGGTTTTGATTTGCATTTCTCTGATGACCAGTGATGTTGAGCATTTTTTCATGTGTCTGTTGGCTGCATAAATGTCTTCTTTTGAGAAGTGTCTTGAACAGATTTCTTAACCAATTTAATCTGTATACATAGCTGGGGACCCAAGTTTCCTTTTAAATCGTAATAGTCATAGTGGCATGCTTCAATTGGCAATGTAACTCTCTAAAACTCAGTAGGCTTCTTATCTATTTTACTTTAGTCAGTTTCACTTGCCAAATACTTAACAACAGTTCTGTTCAAAACATAATTTCTAGAAATACTATATTTATTGGCTTTAAAACTTCTATTTGTATCTATTGAATCTATGGCCAGTTTCTTAAACCTGTAGGGTATCAGCATGAGACACATTCTCTTAAATTTTTTTGCTGGAGCCATTTTATTCAATGAAAAAGTTTTACTGGTCACAACACTCTTAATTTTACCTTTATTTTGAGGCACCTAAATCCATCTGCAGAATTTAACTGTAAGTGTGGAGGTTTATCTTTAATTTGATATTTGCCTCAAGGATCAGTTTTACTTGGATTTAATATTTTAAAACCTCTCTTAATTTCAACTCCTATTGTTTCTCTCCCAAGAAGTAGTTACTTTTTCCAGCTTTGTAATACCTCCAATTTCTAATTCTCTTATTTTCTTATTTTTTTCTTTTTCTAGGCTCTTTTTTTTTTTCTTGTCAAATACTGCCTAAAGCAGATAACTACTGCTACTAATATTCTTCTTTCCAATCTCTTGCTTGTGAAACTGCAAGTTCACTAGGTACATGAACTGCCTTTGAATCTATAACCGAAGACCAGTTTGGCAAATGTTTTGTCAAGGCATCCCCATCTTTCCAGCCTCAGATAGCAGTTTTCTCTGCCAAATATTACGGGCTTTAAAGCTAATGCTGTTTATCACAGGGATTTGTTGTTTTGTTGTTATTGCTGTTGTTGTTGCAGCACTCTACTTCTGGTACTAACACTTGTATAAGTCAAGAAAGGCTAGGTTATGCCATAAGGGGCAAACAACCTCCAACTCTCTGTGGCTTACAAAGATCAAGGTACATGCTTCTTGCTTTTACTGCATGCCAATTATGTGTTCACAGGGGTGGGTCTCTGCTCCACATCATTTTCACTCAGGGGTCCAGGGTAATGGAGACTTTAAAATCTGTAACATCGCTGGTAGCTTCAGCAGGAAAAGGGAGAGCACAGAATATTGGCCACAAGCTTTTAAATGCATCTCTCCGTTAGTGGCACATATCACTTCTACACACATTTCATTGGCCAAAGCAAGCACACATCTAGCTTTGTGGGTCCTGAGGGGCAAAAAAAGCAGACATCTTAGTGAGCATCTTTAGTATCTGTCACAGAGGAAAGGTCTTTTGAAATCATCTAGAAAAACTTTGTCATTTGACACATAAAACATGAGACAGCCAGAGAAGAGGCATTGGTTTTTCATGGAAATTATACACGTTAGATCTTGAACTAGTAACAATCTCCTGAATCCTATTCCAGTGTTGCTACTATATGGTTTTGTCTCAGCTGATTCAGTTTCTCATCTAATGCTATAACTTGGGACCTGGATACTTTTTCACCTGCAACTAATATTTGAATATGAGTTAAAATTAACATGTGTCGTGTATAATTTTACAAATTTGTTAATCACTGACAACTTTGTTTTGTGATTCTATATCAATGATATTAGAGATATGCAATATAACAGAGGTTGAAAATTTGTTTTCTATAACTAGCCAATGATATCCCCTGAACAAAAAATACAAGTAGAGAACAGGTTTTACAGTGAAAACATTTTTATTTAGACAAAAATATAACCTTTAAAAATTAACCAAATTAACATTTTAAAATTAATAAGAGCTAACATATCTATGTATTAATTTAATACAATATTTCCTAAACAATTTTTCATTTAAATGCTTTTGTTTATATATCTTTATACACTCTGAACCGGTGTATATCTATCATAGCACGACAATGAAGTGTATCAGACTCACTTAAACATTGTTGTACTTTTAGGTGCCCTGAATGTAGAGATTTTAATTACTGTTATGCCTTTTTTTATGTCTCATTTTATGGAAAGATTTCTACTTTTTGCACAGAACCAAGGATTCTTTTTGCTTTGATAACATGTATTGCTTTTCTAGTATAATTACTGAATGTTGAGTTCATTGAAACTTGTTTAATATTGCTAATGGCTTTTCTAAATGTAATTGCATTTCTGAGGTGAAATGTCCATATGAACACATTACACTCAGTAATCATTTGAACTCACCTCACAACAGCTAAATAAAACATATCCTATTATGCAGAATTAATAAGTGTGTTACTAACATCTTGGTATCGTATTTGTAATGGGTTATACTTAGGATTCTCTGTAATCACAAATCAGTTTGCTGTTGCCACTGTCTTTTTTAATAAAAGCTTTGTTAAGCTATAACTCATGCATAAAATTTACCCATTTAACATGTACAATTGGATAATTTTTACTATGTTCACAGAGCTGTGCAATTATCACCACAATCAATTTTAGAATATTTTCATTACCCCAAAAAGAAACACTGTACCCTTTAGCCATCACCCCTCATTTTCACATCCCTCATCGCTAGGCAACAGCTAAATCTACTTTCTATCTCCATAGATTTTCCTATTCTGGACATTTTTGGACTTTTGTGATTGGCTTCTTTCACTTAGTATAATGTTTTCAAGGTTCAGCCATGTATAACATGTATCAATACTTCATTTTTTTGTTAAGACTGAATAATATTCCATGGTATGGATTTTACCACATTTTATTTATCCTTTCATCAGTTGATAGAAATTTGACTTATTTTTACCAAATTTTGGCTATTACAAATATGCTGCTAAGATTACTTCATATACAATTTTTAAAACATATGTTTTCATTTCTCTTGAGTAAATACCAAGGAGTGTAATGGTTGCTTCATAGGATAACTCTATGTTTAATCATTTGAGGAATTTCCAAAGTGACCAGCAGTGTGTAAGAGTTCCAACTACTCCATGTTTCACCAACACTTGTTATTATAAACCTTCTTGATTATAACCATCATAGTGAATGTGAAGTGTTTCATTTTGGTTTTAATTTACACTTCCCTGATGAGTAATGAGCATTTTTCATGTGCTTACTAGTCAGGTATACCTCCTTTAGAAAAATGTCTGTTCAGATTCTTTGCCTACTTTTAAATTGGGTTATATGTATCTTTAGTATTGAGGTATAAGAGTTCTTATACAAGGCCCTTATATAAGATCTGTGATTCACAAATATTTTCTTCCATTTTGTGGGATGTGTTTTCACTTTTTGGATGGTATCTTTTGAAGAAAAAAAAGTTCCTAAATTTGAATAAAATATAACACTTATTTATTCTGGTTGCTATTTCTTCTGTCTTTTAAAGAGGTGTTTAAACAGTGAAATTGTTTTTTCCCCCCTGTGGATAAAGACACGGTCTTATTATTTACTTTTCCCATCCCTAAATAGTAGAATCTATACATTTATAATCACTATTTTTTAAGGAACAACTTTTCTTTTACTGAATAATAAATTTTTGAGTCAATAGTAATTTTATTTTATTGCATGCATGGTGGGGTTTAAGCGACTTTTTTTTTTTTAACTAGATTAAACTTCTCCTTATAATTATGTAAACCCTACTCACATATTAATGATTGCCAGTGCAGTTTTGTTTTTTTCGGTAATTCATATTTACAGCTAGAAATTATTTGTTGCTCTTGTCTACCTTTAATCTGTTTAATAAGTTCTATGCTTTACAAAAAACAAGTGACCCTGTGGAATGTGATTCTAGGTGTGCTAGATTGTGGCAACCATGAAAATGCACCAGTTAGCTTTCTTTCTGTGTGGAGCACGGTTGAGTGATACCCCCAGCTGCTACTTGTCCGGATGCACCATCATGTTAGTGCCAAGGCCATACCTCCCCCGGACTGTTCATGGCCAGTGACTGAACATGGCAGTGGTGCCATTGCAACCCCTTTCCTATCTGACGTGTGATTCCATTAATGGGAAATTTTGA
This sequence comes from Macaca thibetana thibetana, assembly GCF_024542745.1. Classification (NCBI taxonomy): domain Eukaryota; kingdom Metazoa; phylum Chordata; class Mammalia; order Primates; family Cercopithecidae; genus Macaca; species Macaca thibetana. Next base: position 109,748,557 of record NC_065598.1, read on the forward strand.
CTCGTTGACTCCTCATAAGCCTGGCCAAAATCGTCTTACAACTGCACTGTTCTCTGAAACTTTTCCTACCAAATCCTTCTTCCTTTCCATTCTTTTTCATAGATGTCATAACTGTTTCACCGCTGGAAGACTCTCTCTGCCTATCCTGTTTCCTCTCCATTTATCCCTCAAGGGATCCAGTTATTTTCTTTCATATCTAATTGCATCTTGATATGTGCTTCTTGGAAGAACGAAACTAACACAATAAAGTTAAATAGCTTCCTCTAAATCATAAAATGAATATAAGTCTTGAATGTTACATAGATATCTTTAATGGGGTAATGGCTCACAGCTATTATTTGCACACCCACTCAAGATTAAGATAAGATTTGTCTCCAGGAGGGAGACGGTAGGGCACATTTTCACACATATCCACGGGGGCCAATCTCCCTCTAGGAAGAAGAACACAAGAGGAGAGGAATTGGTGAGCTGAGAGGACAAAAAAATGTGCTCCAAGATACAATGAAAGAAAGTCAGAGCTATAGCCACTGAGAAGAGAATACTTATTACCAGACATTATGAATATAAGAAAATGTAAGGGACTAAATACTATGGCACTTGAAGGAAATTGAATGTCTCAGTACTTTGCAAAAATAATTTCCTACGCCACAGGGATCCATAGAAACAATATTTAGATGGATAGCTTCTCATTATGAGAGGGGATTAAAATGCTTCACCTGATTCAAAATAAAAGAATAGTATGGTTGATTTTTTATTTTAGGAAGAGTTAATGCAGGGTTAACTGTATAAACTCTGAAGTCATCTATGAGCTCATTATTTGGCTCAGTCACTTAAAAGATGTAGCAGAGACTTTATCATTTTGAGGGCGATATTACTCACTTTATAAAGATATTGTGAGGGAAATATAACGTGATATGCGCAAAGTGAAATTTACATGGTAAGTCCTCAAATAATAATAATTACAAAGAAAGGAAAGGGTGACAATAATTGTAAATTGCTCCACAAAAGCATGTAGTGAAGGATAAGGTAGGCAAAATTGTAAACTACCTGGCTGAGTGTTGAAGGAATGCCCAACATGAACACAGAACCCCTAAGAAAAGACTGAGAGGCTGATCGGTTCTAGGCATTTAAGGAAGATTCTGCTGATTACTAGCTGACCACTAAACTAACTGAAAAGAGATTTCAGTGTCCACACATGACAAAGATATAGAATGTACAGACTTAGTTCCGAAAAGTCATTAAACAACAAACTACAACAAACAGCATCAACAATAAACCTTGGGGAGGGGAGAAAATCTGATTTTCAGTATTGCCACAATAAATTATACAAAATATCCAGTTTTCAATAAAAAATTATGAGACATGCAAAGAAACAGAAAAGTATGGACCATACACAGGAACAAAAACGTCAATACAAGCCATCCTTGAGAAAACCCAGACATTAGACTTACCAGATAAAAATTTTTAAATCAATCGAAAAGTGCTTTTTAGAAATAGATTGCTAATTGTAATCTCCAGGAAGCTATTAAGAAATTAAACAAACTCTAATGCTGAAATTCTTCCAAAAAATTTTTTAAAAATGGAATATTTCCAAGTTGATTATATGAAGCCAGTATTACCCTGATAACAAAATCTGACAAAGACATCATAAGAAAATAAAACTACAGATCCGTATGAACCATAAATAGAAAAATCCTCACCAAAATGCTGTCAAATTCAGCATCATGTAAAAAGTATTATACAATATCACCATGTGGGAATTACCACAGGAATGTAGGATTAGATATTCCCAGTATGTAGACATAGAATGTAGATAATAGAATGTTGACATAAAAAAAAAAAAATCAGTCAGTAGGCCGGGCGCAGTGACTCACACCTGTAATTCCAGCACTTTGGGAGGCCAAGGTGGGTGGATCACCTGAGGTCGGGAGTTCAAGACCAGCCTGGCTAACATGGTGAAATCCCTTTTCTACTAAAAATACAAAAAATAAGTTGGGCGTGGTGGCACACGCCTGTAATCCCAGCTACTTAGGAGGCTGAGGCAGGAGAATTGCTTGAACCCAGGAGGCAAAGGTTGCAGCGAGCCAAGATCATGCCATTGCACTCCAGCCTGGGCAACAAGAGCAAAAGTCCGTTTAAAAAAAAAATCAATCACTAAAGCACATCATAATACACGATTATTTCGATAGACTCAGAAAAAATGCATTTGACAACATCCACTTTTATGATAAAGACACTCAGTAAATGTGAATATTCTTAACCTAATAGAAGACATGTATGAATAATATACGGCTAACATCATACTTAACAATGAAAAACAGAATGCTTTCTCCCGAAGACCATATATGAGACAAAGATGTCCACCCTCACCTCTACTATTCAATATTATACTGGAGACTCTAGAAAAGTCAATTAGGCAAGAAAACGAAATTATAACATCCAGATTAGAAGGGAAGAAGTACAATTATATGTGCAGATGACATGAATTTATATATAGAAATTTCCAAGAATCCTAAGAAAATTTCTATAGCTAATAAAAATACAGCAAGTCTAGAGGATACAAAATCAATATATAAAACTCAATTGTATTTCTATGCACTAGCAATGTACAACACAAGAATAAAATTAAGAAACAGCTACATTTACAGTAGCATCAAAATGAATAAAATACTTAGAAATAAATTTAACAAAAGAAGTAAAGAAATTGAATACTGAAATCTATTAAGTATCATTGAAAGAAATGTAAAAAGACCTAAATAAATGGAAAGATATTTCATGTGCATGGGTTAGAAGACTTAATATTAAGATGCAATTACCCCTCAAATTAATCTGCAGATTAAACACAATCATCATCAAAATTCCAGATGGCATTTTTGGAAAAATTGATGAGATGCTCTTAAAATTCATACGAAAATCCAAGGGACCCCAAATAACTCAAACTATCTTTAAAAAAGAACAACAAAGGGGAAAACTTACCCTTCCTGATTTTCAAACTTATTACAAAGCTACACTAATCAAGACTGCATAGTAGTCACATAAAGATAGACTTACAGTTCAACGGAATAAGATGAGAATGCAGAAATAAACCCATACCTCTGTGGCAATTGATTTTTGACAAGAGTGTTAAGGCAATTCAGTGGAGGCAGAATAGTCTCTTCAAAAACACTGCTGGGGCAACGGGAGCTACACATGTAATTGAATAAAGGTGAACCGCTCCCCATATCATATGGAAAAATTAACTCAAAATAGATCAAAGACATAAATGTAAGAACTAAAATTATAAAACCCTTGAAAGTAAGTATAGTGGTACACCTTTCTGTCTTTGACTTCACAATGGTTTCCTTATATATGACACCAAAAGCATAAGAAAAATAAGTTAATTAAAATAGATAAATGAGACTTCATCAAAATGAGAAACCCCTGTGCTTCAAAGTACATTATCAGGACAAGAAAAACAGAAACCACAGAATGGAAGAAAATAATTGTCAGTCATATTTAAGATAAAGGTCTAGTGTCCAGATATGTAAAGAATTCTTACAACTCAACAACAAAAAGTCAAATGACTCAATTAATAAAGGACAAATGACTTGAATAGGTATTTTTTAAAAGAAAATCTACAAGTGGCCATCAGAGAATATCAAATTTGTCATTAAAACAATGCAAAGCAAACCCACAATGAGATACCACTTCACATCCACCATAATGGCTATACTCAAAAAGTCAAACAGTAGCTAATCCTGACAAGGATGTGGAGAAACTGGAGCTCTCATACATTGCTGGTGGAAATACAAAATGGTGCAGATACTTTAGAAAACAATTTTTAGTTCCTTAAACTAAAAGAGTTATTATATGACCCAATAATTACAGTTTTAGGTACATACTCTCAAAATATAAAAGCATATGTCCATGAAAAACTTTTATATGAAAGTTCACTGCAGCATTATTGACAAAGTGTCTAAGCCCATGTATACATTTTCAGAATCAGCAAATCAATTGAGACAGAAAGCAGATTCGTGGCTGAAAGGGATGAGAGAAGAGGAAGTATAATAAGTGTAGGGCTTCCCTTTGGGATGATAAAAATGTTCTGGAGTTAGAGTTGATGGTTGCACAACTTTATGAATACACAAAAATCCACCAAATTGTACACTTTGAAATGGTCAAAATGGCTAATTTTCTGTTACGTGTATTTTGTCACAATAACCAATAGAACATTGATTTATTGAAGTCTCTGAGCTGAATGTCAACATATATATATATCAATTTTAGTTCTAAATCTCTCTATGTTATTAAAAGAATCAAAAATTAATGTAAAAAAACACAGCATTATAGAAAACAATGTGGAGGTTTTTCAAAAAGTTAAAAAATAGAACTACCATATGACCCAGCAATTCCACTTCTGGGTATAAATCCAAAGGAGATAAAATCACTATCTCAAAGAGAAATCTGTTCATTGCAGCACTATTTACAACAGCTGAAATATGGAAACAACCTAAGTATGTGTAGACAAATGAAAAAAGTGTGTGTAAATGTTATTCTGCCTTAAAAAAGAAGGAAATCCTGTCATATGTGACAACATGTATGAACTTGGATTATACTAACTGAAATAACCCAGACGTAGAAAGACAAACACTATATGATCTCATTTATATGTGGAATCTTAAAAAAAATAAAAGAGTCAAACTGATGGTAATAGAGAATGGAATGGCAGTTACTAAGACCTGGCGGCTGTGGTGGAAATGAGATGTTAGTCAATGGGTAAAAACTTCCAGTTATGTAAGTTCTGAAGACCCAATGTATAGCATGATGACTATAGTAAATAATAATATATTATGTTCTTTGATATTTGCCTAGAGAGTATATCTCAAGTGTTCTCACTACAAAAAAGAATGGTAATTAGGTGAGGTGATGGATACGTTAGCTAGCTTGACTATGGTAATCATTTCACAATGTACACATGTATCAAAATGTCATGTTGTACACTATAAATATATACAATTTTTGTCAATCATGTCTCAAAAAAGTTAGAAAAAAATAGATGAACCAAATAAAAAGTTGATAAAACTTACAATAACATTAACAATCTCAAAATCAAGCAGTAAATCTACATGGGAATCTGCAAACATTATTGAAACACATTAGAGCAGGCCTAAATAAATAGAAAAATATACTGTATCCATATATTTGAAGGTTCAAACATTATAAAGGTATCATTTCTCCAAGCTTAATCCATAGATTCAATGCAATCACCATCAAAATCAGATTTCTTTGTGTTTGAGGGAACAATGTCTGAATTTTTTTTTTTTTTTTTTTTTTTTTTGAGACAGAGTCTTGCTCTGTCACCCAGGCTGGAGTGCAGTGACACTATCTTGGCTTATTGCAACCTCTGCCTCCCAGGTTCAAGCGATTCTTCTGCCTCAGCCTCCCAAGTAGCTGGGACTACAGGCACCCGCCACCGTGCCCGGCTAATTTTTGTATTTTTATTAGAGATGGGTTTTCCCCATGTTGGCCAGGCTGCTCTCGATCTCCTGACCTCAGGTGATCCACCCACCTTGGTCTCCCAAAATGCTGGGATTATAGGCATGAGCCACCGCTCCAGGCCTACTTGTTTCATTTTTGAGATAGGATCTCAGTCTGTCACCCAGGCTGGAATGTATTGGCACAATCTTGACTCACTGCAGCCTGGACCTCCTGGACTCAAGCCATTCTCCCACCTCAGCCTCCCAAGCAGCTGGGACTACAGGAGCAGCCACCACACCTGGCTAATCTTTGTATTTTTTGTAGAGATGAGGTTTCTTCATGTTGCCCAGACTGGTCTTGAACTCCTAAACTCAAGCAATCCACCTGCCTCAGCCTTCTATAAAGTGCTGGGATTACAGGCATTAGCCACCACGTCTGGTCACAGTGTCTGATTGTAAAATTGCTATGCACAGTTTGTATTTGTGCAAGGTCATCAAACAGACTAATGAAACAGAATAGAGCTCAGATTAAAACTCAAATATATATGGATAAAAAGGTTATAAGAAAGCAACTATAGTTTAGTAGTCGAGCAAGGATAATCTTTTAAAGAAATGCTGCTGGAATAATTGACAGCCAAATGGAAATAAAATGAAATGGAACCCCTACCTCATAATATAAACAAAAATAGCATCCGTTAGATTTTTTCTTTTTGAGACAGGGTCTTGCTCTGTCACTCAGGCTGGAGTGCAGTGGCATGATCATAGCTCACTGCAGCCTCAAACTCCTAGACTCCAGCAATCCCCCCACCTCAGCCTCCCAAGCAGCTAGGATACAGGCACACACCACCACACCTCGCTAATTAAAAAAAATATATAGAGGTGGGGTCTTGCTATGTTGCTCAGGCTGGTCTCAAACTTCTGGCCTCAAGTGATCCTCCTGCCTTGGCCTCCCAAAGTACTGGGATTACAGGTGTGTGCCACCATGCCTGGCATGGTTAAACTTAAATGTGATAGGAAAAAAATACAATAAAGTTATAGAAGATAACATAGAAAAATATTTTTATAACCTTCAGATAGAGAAAACTTTCTTGAACAGAATAAAAAATTCACAATCATAAAAGAAATGATTGATAAACCTTACCTCAATGAAATTAAGACATTTTGTTCATTGAAACATACAATTAATAGAGTGAAAGTGTAAGTCATGGAGCGAGAGAAGATATTTGAAGCACAGTCAAATAAAACAAGGGATTCATATCCAGAATTTACAAAGATATTCTGCAAGTCAATTAAAAAAACTGACAGGTAAACCAAAGAAAATCAGAAAAAAGACTTAAACAGGTACCTGCTGAACATGGAAAACCAATTAGCCATTATACATATGTAGAATTTCTCAACCTGATTGGTCATTAAGGAAATGCAAGATAAAGCCATATTGTAATACTACTACACTCCCAAGAGAATGGCTAAAAATAAAAATTCTGTTAAATACAAAATGTGGGCAAGGTTATGGAATAACTGGATCTCTTACGCCCTGCTACTGGGAGTGAACAAGCACTTTGGAAAAATTGGCGGTATATAAGAAAGTAAAACCTATATATACCCTTTGACCTAGTGATTTCACTCACAAGAATATACTCTAGTGCAGTGATTGACAAACTATACTTTGCATTTTAAATGCTTGTGAAAATTAAAACAATAAAACAAAGAACATGCAACAGAGATGATATGTGTCCAGAAAAGCCTAAAATATTTATTATCTAGCCCGCTGCAGAAATGTTTGCTGGGCCCTATCCTAGAGCAATTTGTGCACAGGTATCCCAAGAGGTATGTTTGAGAATATTCACTGTTGCATTATTCATAAAAGTCTCGTCTTTGTTTTGGTTTCCTTTCAAGCAGACTCTGAGCCAGGGATTTGAGTTCAGGTGGTTCATTTGAGAGGTGATCTTAGGAAGTACCATTGAGAATGTGGGAAGAATGAGATGGGGAAAGAGGGAAAACCAATAAAGTGCACATTTTTAAGCTGAATAGCACTCAAGGCAACTGGGGCTCATTTGTGTTATGAAGAACTACATAGTATTCAGCTAAAAATTGTCCCTCCGAAAGGCTGCTGTCCCTCATTGGTTGAGAACTGATCCTCGAAGAATTAGCTTCTGTGTGCTCTTCTGGGCTGCCCTGCTGGCAAGCCCATCAATCAATCCATCAATCAAATGAGGCCTTAAGAAATGATCTCAAGTAAAAGAAAAAGGAAAACAAACACATCCAGAATGCCTGTGAGCATTGATTCAGCTGGGGCGCTTCTGTTCTAGGATGCAGGAGTACTGCTGACCACAGCTGCGACTGAAATCTGGTGGTGGTCACGGGAAGGTGGTGCAGGGCATACACCAGAAACGTCCAAATGTATTAGCAGAGAATGGATGTATAGATCATGGAACATTCATAGAATGGGCTATCACGCAGCTGTAATATTAAACCAAGTACAGCTAAAAACTGCAATATGAATTAATCTGAAAAACAGTTGCTATGGATTGAATATTTGTCCTCTCCAAAAATCATGTTCAAACTTAATCATCATGTGGCAGTGTTGAGAGGTGGGGCCTTTGAGAGGTGATTGAGTGATGAGGGCTTTGCCCTCATGAATGCATTAATCCATTCATGGATTAATGGGTTATCATGGGAGGAGCACTGGTGGCTTTACAAGAAGAGGAAGAGAGACTGAGCTAGCATGTTAGCATGCTGAGCTCCTTCACCATGTGATGCCCTGCACCACCTCAGGACTCTGCAGAGTCTTCGCCAGCAGCTAGGTCCTCACCAGATGTGGTCCCTTGACCTTGGACTTAGCCTTCAGAACTGTAGGAAATAATTTCTTTTTATTTATAAATTACCCAGTTTCAGGTATGCTGTTATAAGCAACAGAAAACACACTAATACAATAGTGAAAGAAGCAAAACAAAAATACGTACAATGTGATTGCATTTATCCAAGTGTCAAAATCCGGCTAAACCAAACAATTGGTGCTTAGAGATACATATTTGTATGACGAAAATATAAAGATATCAAAGGAATCATTGAGAAAGTCAAGATGGTGCTTTAAGGGGAAAGGACAAGTTTTTGATCAAGGGCCTACACTGGACTTCTAGGATGCTGCAGTGTTCTACTTCTTGACTTAGGTGGTAGTTACATGGCTGTTCCTTGAATAATTATTTATTAAACTACATTCATGCTTGATACAGTTTTGCATACATATCATATGACACAAATTAAAAAAGAAAAAGGCTTCTTTGATCTCACACACTTCCTCAAGCTACTGTTTGTTTTTTCCTTGCCGTTAGAGCAAAACTCCTCTAAAGGTGCATTGGAAACCTCTTTCCCTGTTCTCTTGAACTCATTCTAACCAGGCTTTCCTACTCACCACTGCCCTGAAACTACTCTTGTCTAGATTGCCAGTATCTCCACATTGCTGAATCTATTTATTCATGTGCGTCTTACTTACCTATCCTCAACATTTGAAACAAGTGAACACTCTCTTCTCTGTAAAGCACTTATTTCACTTGGTCTTCAGAACTTCACATACTTTTACTTTCTCATTATTCCTCTTTCCTGCTTGTTAAAATTGCAGTCTCAGGACTCAGTTCTTCCTTGGACTTATTCTTTACCTCCAGTCACCCCCTTAGTGATCAAATTAGCTTAATGTCTTTAATGACTACTTATTTTCTGGTGATTCTTCAATTTGCATCTCTAGGCCAAATATCTCTCCTGAAATGCAGAGTCATATGTCAAACTGCTGACTTCACATTTTTACTGAGATGTCCAATAATCTTCTCAAGCCTAACATGTCCAGAATTGAATCATCGGTTATCCCATCAAGATCTGGACTTCTCCTGCTGTCTTTCCTGTATCAGTGTATGGCATATCAGTAAAAAGAAACTACATACTTTTGGTTATTGGATCTAAAACTCTAGGGTCATTCTGGATGGCATTTTTCCTCTTATACCCCACTTCCACACTATAAGCAAATCCTTAGATTGTACCTCAAAAATGTATATAAAAATCAATCCCTTCTCTTACTTTCTACTGCTATTGCCCTGATCCAAGCCATCAATATTCTCTCATCTGATTATAGCAATAGTTTCCTAAATAATTTTTGTATTTATACCCTGGCCCCAACAGTCTGTTGTCAACACAGCATCTATTGTGATCTTATAAAAATTCAACTGTAATCATATCATTCTTGTAATCAAAGTCCCCCAGTATTTCTCTTCTCACTCAGAGTAAAATCCAGAGTCCTTGCAGTAGTCTACAAGATCCCACACAATATGGCCCCGCTTTAACTCTCTGACATCTATTTTTACACTAACTCACTCAGCTTCAGCAACACTGGCTTCCTTGCTGTTACTAGAACATGCCAGGAATGTTTCTAGCTCAGGTCTATTGTGCTAGATTGCTCTTCTTCATATATTCACACAGCTCACTCCTTCACTTCTTTCATGTTTTAGCTCAAATGTTAACTTCTCAGCAAGGCATTTCCTGACAACCCTTTTTAAAAGCACAACTTCTTCCATTTACACAGACACACACACACACATACACACACACACACCCCTTTTATTGCCATTCCTTGCCTCATTTTTCTCTGTAATACTTGCCACTATTTGATAGAATATATACATTTTTTTCCTACTGATTCATATATATCTATGGATTTTTTGTTTGCCTCCACCCAATAGAATGTAAGCTCCATGATGACAATTATTTTTGTCTAATTTGTTTATTGCCATGGTCTTGGTGCTTTGGGCAGATCTGCCACCTTATAGTCCTTCAATAAATATTCGTTGAACTGAAGGAAGAAAAGAAGACAGATAAAGCTCCTTGAATTTTCCAAGCCTCAACTGGCATTTTCTAAGACTTCCAGAAGCTTTTTAACCTCTCCAGTATTGGTTATCTTTAATCATCTCACATCCATTTCCCTGGAGTGAAAAGAAATAAAGAGCTATTTAAAAAAATAAAGATATGTGGCCTTTTTTATAAAGACAGCCTGGAGAGAAAATGTTGTGAGTTTTGTAGAGGGGTGCTAGAGGAGCTTGAGCAAGAAAAGTGAGAAGTGTTAAACTGTCAACCAGCTACACTTCTTTCTTTGAGGACAAAAAGGTAAATAAATAAACACATATATGTGCACATGTGGAGTTCTATAGGGATAGCAAAGTGGACCCTGAGGAATCCATGTGTATAGATGAGAATATTGATATTATGAGGTTATAGAATTCACTCAAGGTTACACAGCTACGTGTTAGAACTGGGATAGGAAAAAACTCAATTCTCCCAACTCTTATCTCAGTGCTTCTTCATCCATATTGTACCATTTTGAGGGAAAATTTCTATGACATTGGTGCATGGAAGGGACATTTGCATAATACTTAATACTGTGAAAGAGAATAATTTTAACTTTTGCTCCTACCACAATAGGTAGAAGCTTGCTTTGTCTATCCAAAATGCTAACTCTCTCAGTCTACAAATGCATGGTCTATAGTCTCTCTTTTCCCCCTCTTCTCTCTCTCTCTGTTTCTCTGTCTCTCAGGCACACACACACACACACACACACAAATATGCATACACATGAACATATGCACGGACATGTACTTACATAGAGACACTGCTAGTCTATATGAGTTTCTGTGAAAATTAGAAAAAAGCTAATCTCTATGAATGGTTAAATCAAAATAAAAGGTGGTCCCTCAGGCACAAAGTTGGTGGACAGATGTAACCTCTCAGAAAGGGAAACAAGTACCCCCTTCCTCCTGCCATTATTCACCACTGCACCAACGTACATGTCAAGGACAGGCTAGATTTCAGCATCCTTTGCCACCTGCATAGGCACACATACACAGATACACTGAATACACAGACACGCAGATACACTGAATACACAGACACGCATGTACATGTGCAATGAATATACAAACACACACACACACACAGGCACATTGTTTGGTTTAGCTAATTAATCTTCCCACAATGTCAACCTGACCCATGAAATTATTAAATAGTGGGCTATTTTTTTCATATGGGCAAAATTCGCATTTCCATTGGAGTAAATTTTTACAGCACACAGAGAATAAAATACAGCTAAATGATCTTTTAGATGATGACATTATTTTCAAGGGAGCAAGGGGCAATAAAACTTCAACAGACTGACAAATGAATAAGACTAATGGAACCACTTGGTATGGGTTAGGAACACTGGCATTCTTCAGGACCGAAGAGAGACAAAGTAAACACTGGCACATCTTTCTCTTTGAATCTAGGATGGAATTGGGAATGTGAATAAGTTGAAAGCTTCTTGAAACAACGGAGAATCAGTATTTGGAACCCTGAAACTGTAATCATTAATGCAGAATGATGGGGAAAGTGACTGAATTATGATTTTCATTATGTTTTTGGGGTTGCTATGGTCAACGTGTGAAATATTTTTGCTTTTGCATTACCACTCTATTGTGACCATACTTTGAAGCTCAATGGCTAAATAAGAACTAAATGTCACTTTGAAAAATTAAATTTTCAGGCAGCACCAAGTTTGATGGAAAAGAAAGGAGAAGTAATAGAGTATGCAAAGGACACAGACCAGTATAATTTCCTACAACACCTTGGCGGCTACTTAGCTTAGTGGACTAGAACACTGAAATAGCGAGGTCAATTTATAAACCATAATGAACGCCTGTTCTGAGCAGAGCCAGTACTATGGGGTTTGGGAACATGATTGAAATGTAAACTTACCAGAAGATAAGGCTGAAAATGCCAGGACAGGACAATGAAAGGTGGGCCTTGAATGCTAAGCTGAAGAGTTTGTATTTAATCCCTAAAGACCAATGTTTTTCAACTTTAAATGGGTATCAACATCCCTCAGGGAGCTTGTTGAATAAACAAGTTACCTAGATTTGAAAATTACATTTCCTTCAAGTTTCCTGGGTTATTTTGATTTATACCACATTTGAAAATGTTGTCAGAGGCACAGGGGAGGCACTGGATGCTTAAAAGCAGGCAAAGGACAGAATCAGCTATTTGCTTATGAGACATAGCTCTAACAAGCATGAATGTGTAACATGGGTGATATGGTTTGGCTCTGTGCCGCCACCCAAATCTCATCTCAAATTGTAATCTCCACATGTCAAAGGAGGGACCTGGTGGGAGGTGAATGGATCATGGGGACAGTTTCCCCCATGCTGTTCTCATCATAGTGAGTGAGTTCTCACAAGATCTGATGGTTTTACAAGTGGCAGTTTCCCCTGTGCTCTCTCTCTCTCCTGCCACCTTGTGAAGACGTGCCTTGCTTCCCTTCCCTTCACCTTCCACCATGATTGCAACTTTCCTGAGGCCTCCAAGCCATGTGGAACTGTGATTAAATTAAATCCCATTTCTTTATAAATTACCCAGCCTTGGATAGTTCTTATAGCAGTGTGAAAATGGGCTAATACAGTGGAGGAATATGTATGTGTAACATGGGGAGTGACTGGAAGAGGAAAGACTGTTTGGCTTAACTCTTCTGTGAACTCATTTGTTTTCTTCTAGTCTGTAGTCACAGAATGTCACCCTCACCTCTGGAACTAAGTTGCTAATCAGTGTTTCTGATGACCACAGGCAATGGATGGTTATGACTCATCAGCTCAAAATCATTTCCATTCCTGGAAAACAATTTCAACATGGGTTAGAAAAAAAACAATTTAATGTATAAGAAAGAATGATATTTTTCACATTCATGTCAAATATTCCCTGCCATAAGGGGTTCAAAGAAAAAATAAAAAGAATAAGGGAGCTTCTTTAGACCTTTTTTCTGTTCTGGAAAAAATTGCTAAATTGTTGCCTGTGTGCTCAAGGAGCTATCGTTCTCTTTCAAATTATTTGCTTGACTCCCTCTCTATGTAGAATGCTGTTCTAAACCCTATTTGTAGTACAGAAGAACTTGAGTTACAGCCTGTCTATCGAGTGAGACATGAAAGAAAGATTGAACAACACTTATAAAACAATATTTAATTAAAAGCAAAGTAAAATAATTCACATGAGTATAGAATGAAATGGATAGAAATGCAAGTCCTCTGGAGTCAGATTGTCTGCATTCATACATTAATAATCTAGCTCCTTCTTTCTTTCCTTCCTTCCTTCCTTCCTTCTTTCCTCCCTCCCTCCCTCCCTCCTCCCTCCTCCTCTCCCTTCCTTCCTTCCTTCCTTCCTTCTTTCCTTTCTTTCTTTCTTCCTTCCTTCTTTCTTCTTTCTTTCCTTTTCTTTCTTTCCTTCTTTCCTTCCTTCCTTCCTTCCTTCCTTCCTTCCTTCCTTCCTTCCTTCCTTCCTTCCTTCCTTCCTTCCTTTTTTCTTTCCTTCTGTCTTTCTTTTCTTTCTTTCCACAGCATCTTGCTCTGTCGCCTAGCCTGGAGTGCAGTAGTGCAATTACAGCTCACTGCTGCCCCAAACTCAAACACCTGCTCTGGAACATTCCTCCAACCTTAGCCTCCCAAGTAGCTAATTCAGCTTCTTACCAGTTCTCTAAGACGGGACAAGTCACATAACCAATTTATGTTCGAGTGTCCTCATCTATAAAATGGGAATTGCAATGGAATCTACCTCAAGAGGATGCTATGAGCTCTAAGGGAATCAGTACATGCATAGTGCCTAGAACAACATCTGGTACATAGAAGACTCAACGTATATTAGCTATTATTATCACATGAAACTTAGAAGTACAGAAGATAAATGAAGAACACACATGATTTGAGGTCAAATGGTATTACCAGGAGATACTTCCTAGAGCAGTTATGTTTTAAACTAGAGTTTGAAGGAGATTTGGAAGAAAAAAGCATCTTCTGAGGGTCACTGAGACATTGTGTTATATTGAAAGTATAGTAATTGGCATTGGAAGACATGCGCTCCAATCTCAGTAATAATTCTTCTTAGTTATATAATTTAACTTTTATAAATATCAGTTTTTTGATCCATAAAACAATGAAGAGTATCTTCTCTGTCTGCACAGAGTATAACTAAGAATATATATGTGTATGTGTGTGTATTCCTATGCAAAAACGTGATATAAATGCATATATATATATACACAATGTAAAGATAGTTTGAAAACTGTAGTTTTCACTATGAATGTTAATTATATGATGCTCTAGCACTTTGTAGTATACAGTACCATAATATTAGGGAGACAGTGTGATCTAACAGAAAAAGTACAGGATTTGGAGCAAAAGAAAAAAAAAAACCAACCAACCAAATAAAAAACCCATAGCCTTCAAATTCCAGCTGTGCCAATTGGGTAAAACATTTAACCTATGAGCCTTAGTACCTTCTTCTGTAAAATGGGATAATCAAATCTACCTCATAGTGCTGCTATGAAAATTAAATGAGAACACACAAATATATGATACACTTTAGCATTATCCAGAACATAATTGGTACTTGATTAATATTAAAATTATGTCCAAATAAGATATGCACAACTAACAGAGTTGGAGACAATAAGGAAAACACAAACTATCAAAACTGGAAATGATCCTAGAAATCATCTAATTTAACCTCATTTATTCATTCAATATAATGTATATCAGGACTCCTCTTGTACTTGACACTGCGGTCAGTACAACTTGCAATCTTTGTGCTGGCACTTTGACACTGATAGTGGACTCGGTTTATAGTCTTTCTCTCTATATATGTGTCTGTTCATTGTTATATCCCCAGCACCAAGAATAGGACCTGGAACATTGTCAGCATTCAATAAATATCTGTTGGAAGAATGTAAAGGGGGGTCTTAAATCTGGAAAAAAACGCTTGAGTAGAATAGAATTTTTTAAAGAGACGAGTGATTCCTTTAAGTGTACCTGCAAGCATATAATGTAAGCAGTTTTTCCACTTCATCTTATATCCTCTGTATTTGAAGACCAACTTCAGAGAAAAGCAGCAAAATCTCACTTCAGTCTTATCATCAATCCCCTGATTCCTTATTAAAATTGGACCTTGAGTTGTTTTGCCTTGGAAGTCACCTGAATCACCTCTAATTTCCGTATGCTTTTGTGAGAAGCTACTGAGATTCTAACTTCCTTGTGTGGTCCAAAAAGCCAGAGCAAACTGGAATATAGGATGCCACTCTCTCTTCTGCCCCCAGCTCATTACATTATCTCTGTACACACTGCTGGCATGGGCTACCTTAGCAGATTTCTTGCCTTCAGAAATCTCTGGATCAGAAACAGATGCCATCTTTATGTTCCTGTAGGCTCCAAAACTTCGAGCAACAACTACAAAGCAATGTCAAGAAATCTGCCTTCTTGCTTCTTTCTCATGAGAACATCAGGTAAGCCTGCTGCTCTCATCTCGGCAGGCACTTAAGCTGAGGGGAGTGATGCTAGTGTTTCCTTCTTGAAAGCCATATCCAGTCTTCAACTAATCTTTTTGGAATTCCTCCCTTGGCATAGAGAGAAAAGATCAGGGATTAGAAAAGACCATTCTCTTGCTAAAATCCTGCACAACCAATGCCCCAAATTTTTCCTGTGTCTAATCCTCTCATGTAGATTGGGGAGAGGATAGAGATGGTTTAATACCCTCTCAGAAAATCCTGTAAGATGGAGTCTGGTCCCAAATTTGAGGCTAGAAAGATGATTTTCTTTAGAATATGAGAGTAGTTAGCAGCTTTCATTTCCAGCTCAATAATTTTATCACCAATTCTGGTGGTTACAGGGGATAAAAATCAGGCAATAGAACAAATAGCAATCAACATCTGTGTGTGTGTGTGTGTGGGTGGGTGGATGGGTGGGTGTGTGTGAACCTCTATCTATCTATCTGTCTGTCTGTCTATCTATCTATCTATCTATCTATCTATCTATCTATCTATCTAATCATCTACTACATCATTGTCAAACTGCTGAAAATAAACTATGTATACATAATTTATCTATGTATCTATTCTCTCTCTGTGTGTGTGTGTGTGTGTGTGTGTGTCTGTGAGATAAAAAATTCCATTAGAATATAAACACCATGAGAGAAGAAGTTGTTCTAGCCCCAACACATGGAACGGTGCCTGGGACATGGTTACCACTCAAGAAGTGTTGTTAGATAAATCAAGGAATCAAAAAGACAGAGGGCTTGTGCAGGTTCTTTGAGCTACCAAGTTTGCTGAATGATCATATCTGTCAAAACAGTGACAATGAAATTTTTCATGTCTGTACTGCAGAGATGTCATCTTAGATGTCAAGGAAATATACCAAACAATGATGTCCTTGAATGTGTGTGTGTGTGTGTGTGTGTGTGTGTGTGTGTGTCCTGTTTATGTATCTGTGTCCATTTATGTCTGGATGTTTGGACTGATATCTTACATATTTTCATTTCCATCATAATTTTCAATGTATCCTTGTTATGATGAGAGTTTACAATGTTGGTTGATAGAAAAATGATAAAAAGAGATTCAAAATTAATTAAATAGAATTACTAGTCTTTTTCTTTCTATGCATTTTGCTGATTTTATTATTGTTTGCTAGAACCTTGGAAGGTTAAATAAAGTTTATGAAAAGACATTTTAGTCCTTAAATTGAAGACCTTAAAAATAACTTGAATATAGCTTCTGCCTTGAGAATTGCATTATTTATTTATTCAGAATCTTATGGAAAGGTAAAATGAACAGATACTATGTAACATATTTCTGTTAATTGGTAAACTTCATATTTCTTATATTGTATTTCAACAACTAGATGTAAAAAAAGCATTCAAAATATGTATAATTAAGAGTATGTAATATATAAACTCAATAAAATGCATATAAAATTTAACAGAGCTCTAACACTGCAATGAAGCATCAAACTTAAAATGTACTCAGTAATGGCAATAGGAAATTCAAATCAATTAATAAAAACCATTAAATGGGTAAAGGAATCAGTGCCAGCAAAACCAGAATTTACTCCATCTAACCAAAAATTGCCTTTCAGCTTATTCTCTGTAGTATAATTGAAGTCTATTGATGTTTTCTGCTTAAATTTACAATAGACTATACTGAAAAAAAAAATCAGGAAAAAAATAATTTAAAATCCTAAACTTTTATTTTTGTCAGGGTTTTTTTCCCTCACTAGCTGCTGAAAAATGTTATTGCATCTTGAATTGTGCGTGTAGCAAGCTAGTTTCCTCAAGGGAACAGAAGTAATGTATTGACTTATTGACTCAGTAGAAATACCTTTAATTTCTGTGACACTCAGTTGTTAAACCACATTATAGTTTCAGTCAGCCAAGCCATTCAATGGCACATAAAGTTATTTTCCCAGTTAAAAGTGTTTCTGCTCTTTATCTTCATCTTCAATGTCAAAACATTAAAAGGGAAAGAAATTAACTACTATAATTCAGTATCTGCAATTCTAATTCGTAAGATGAATAATTTCTATCTCCTCCCATAAGCTTTTGCTAAATAACATCCTATGATATTTTAAAGGTTCTCATAACATTCTAATTTTTTGTAGCAAAACCACATTGTATTTTTAAAAATTTATGATTGATACATAATAATTGTACATATTTATAGGCTACAATGTTATGTTTTGATATAGGTTGAGGATACTAAATTTAAAAATCTAAAATTCAAAATGCTCCAAAATCTGAATCTTTTTGAGCACCAGTATGATGCTCAAAGGAAATGCTCACTGGAACGTTGCAGATTTTGGATTTTGGGATTTGGAATGCTCAACCAGTATCATGCAAATATTCCAAAATCTGAAAAACTCTGAAATCTGAAATACTTCTGGTCCTAAGCATTTTGGATAAGGAATACTCCACCTGTACATGTATACACTGTGTAATGATCAAATCAGGGTAATTAGCATATCCATCACTTTAGAAACTTATTATTTATTCTTAATGAGAACATTTAGAAACCTCTCTTCTACCTATTTTGAAATATATATTAACTCCAGTCATTCTACCATGCAACGGAACATCAGAAATTATTCCTCTTATCTAACTGTAGCCTTATACTTATTGATCAATGTCTTTCAATCCCTCAGCCACTCCACTCTCTACATATTCTGGTACCACTATTCAACTTTCTACTTTCATGAGAATGACTTTTTATACACACATATAAGTGAGTTTATGCAGTATTTACCTTTTTTGTGTCTAGCTTATTTCCCTTAATCTAATGTCTTCCAGGTCCATCCATATTGCCACAAATGACAGTATTTCATTCTTGTTAATGTCTTAATCCATTGATGGACATTTGGCAGAAAGAGTATTTGTTAAAATTCAACATTTCTTCACAATAAAAGCTCCTAAGAAATTAGGTATAGAAGGACTGCACTTCAACATAATAAAGGCTATGCAGTACAAACCCAGAGCTAACATCACAATGAACTGGGAAAAGCTGAAAGCTTTCTTTTAAAATCTGAAACCAGACAAGAATGTCCTCTTTCACTGCTTTTATTGAATATAGTACTGAAAGTCCTAGCCAGAGTAATCAGGTAAGAGAGAGAAATAAAGGGCATCCAAACTGGAAAATAGAAAGTCAAATTGTCCCTTTTTGTTAATGACATCATATACATACATATACACACATACGTGCGTATATACAAGTTTATATATACACAAATGTATATGTGTACATACAAAAGGGAAATCAATTAACTACTATAATTCAGTGTTTGCAATTCTAATTTATAAGACGAATTATTTCTATCTCCTCCCATAGGCTTTTTCTAAATAGTGTCTTACAATATTACACATATATGTGTGTATATGTACGTATATAGATATACATATTATGCATTACAGACACATATACACACATCTGTAATATCATGACATTATTTTGAATATATATATCTACAAACAAATATATGTGCTTATAATATAAATATATGTATATGTGCTAATATAAATATATACATATACATATATATAAAACCCAAAGATTCTACCCAAAAACATTAGAATAAAAGATTTCAGTAAGGTTGCAGGATACAAAATCAACACACAAAAAGAAGTAGCATCTCTATATACCACTAGCAAATTATCTGGAAAAAAAATCAAGAAAGTAATCCCATTTACAAAAATACAAAAACAATTAAAATACCTAGGAATACACTTAACAATGAAAGATATAAAACGTTGATGAAAGAAATTGAAGAAAACACACACAGAAAATAGAAAGGTATCACATATTCAGGAATTGAAATAACTAATATCGTTAAAATGATCATGGCATCTAAAGTGAGATACAGATTCAGTGCAATCCTTATCAAAATACCAATTACATTCTTTACAGGGAGAGAAAATGCAATCCTAAAATTTGTGCGAAACCACAGAAGACCCTGGATAGCCAAAACAAACTTGAGCAAAAAGAATAAAGCTGGTGGCATCACACTACTTGAGTTCAAAACATACTACAAACCTAGAGTAAGCAAAACAGCATTGTACTGGCATAAAAATAGACACATAGACCGATGAAATAGAATAGAGAGTCAAGAAATAAATTCACACACCTATAGCTAACCGATTTTTGACAAGGTACCAAGAACACACATTAAGGAAAGGACAGCCTCTTCAATAACAGTGCTGAGAAAACTGGATATCCACATGAGAAAGAATGAAATTAGGGCTTTATCTCTCACCATAAGCAAATATTATCTCAAAACAGATTAAAGAATTAAATATAACGCCCAAAGCTACTAGAAGAAAATACAGGGGAAAAGCTTCATGACAGTGGTCTAGACAAAGATTTTTTTAGATAAAACCTCAAAAGCAAAGGCAATCAAAGCAAAAATGGACAAATTGGATCATATCAGGTTAAACAGCTTCTGCACAACTAAGAAAACAATCAACAGAGCAAAAAGACAACCCACAGAATGGGAGAATATATTTGCAAACCTTACACCTGATAAGGGGTTAATAACCAAAATATATAAGTAACGCAAATAACTCAATATTTTTAAAAAAACATTAAAAATGAGTAAAAGATCTGAATAAACATTTCTCAGAAGAAGACATACAAATGGACAACAGATATATGAAAAAATGCTCAACATTCCTAGTGATCAAGGAAATACAAATCAAAATTATAATCAGATATAACTTCATTCCAATCAGAATGGTTACTATCATAAAATGAAAAAAATAACAAGTATTCATGAGGATGTGGAGAAAAGGTAATCCTTACACACTGCTGGTGGGAATGTAAATTAATACAGCCATTATGAAAAACAGTATGGAGATTCCTCAAAGAATTAAAAATAAAACATATATATATATATATATATATATATATATATCCCACTACTGGGCATATATCCAAAGGAAATGGAATCAGTATACCAAAAAGATATCTGCACTCCTATTTATTATAGCATTAGTCACAATAGCCAAGGTATGGAACCAGTCACACTTTCCATAGGGAAAAGTACTTTTGGTATTTATTTGTTTAATATCTGTTTCCTTATAGGCTGTCAGAACTTAAATCATGCCTAGTTTTTAACACCCCAGGACCTAGCACAGTGCTTGGTACATAGTAAGTGCTCAAGAAATGTTTATCAAAATGAATGCTATTTGTGTCTTAAATTGTCCTAAGCATTCTTTAAAGAACTTTTTTAAAAAATAAAAACACATATGAGACCTTGATAATAGTACTTAGAGTATTGTACATTTTCATATAATGACAAATGACAGTCTTGTTGTATAGTCTGCACTGGAATTTACATTAAGAATATTAACATAAATCATGTAATATGAGAATATGCAAAAACTCTATATCTTAGAGGTACTCTAATTAGGAGACAATACTGAGAAGTAATTACTTGGCACCTCAAATATCATCATTGAAATCTACATAAAAGAATTTATTAATTAAGCATAAGAAATACTAGAAATATTTTTCCACTGGTAAAAATGCACCATGTTCAAAATAGTAACTGATTATGCAAATTTGTACAACTCCCGTTGTCCTTGCATGAACAAGGTATTAGAATCTAACAAGGCACTGTAGGACCATTTGTGCAGTGCTCAAGGTCTACAGCCCCATTGTTTTCTAATCCTGAGTCAGAACACCATTGTTTCTGCCTTTCAGTGACTCTTTCACATAAGGTACTAGTTGAAAGGCCTAGGACAGAGAGGAATACTTCTGACAAATTTGTAGGGGAAGGGATATAAAATCCCAACTTGCAAAAGGATGAGTTTATGTCCTTTGTAGGGACATGGATGCAGCTGGAAACCATCATTCTCAGCAAACTATCGCAAGAACAGAAAATCAAACACCGCATGTTCTCACTCATAGGTGGGAACTGAACAATGAGATCACTTGGACTCGGGAAAGGGAACATCACACACTGGGGCCTATCATGGGGAGCCGGGGGGGAGGGGGAGGGGGGAGGGATTGCATTGGGAGTTATACCTGATGTAAATGACGAATTGATGGGTGCTGACGAGTTGATGGGTGCAGCACACCAACATGGCACAAGTATACATATGTAACAAACCTGCACGTTATGCACATGTACCCTAGAACTTAAAGTATAATAATAATAATAAAAAAATATCCCAACTTGCCTGTAATTACAGGACACTACCAATATTTGCAAAAACAATCTTTCATTTGAGGAATGCCAACATTGTCTTAGGTCAGTACACATCAACTCTTAAAATAACTTTCTGCTTATAAAACTTTTTCATAGGAACCTATTCACAGAATTGGACACATACCAACACTGTCATCTTTAAAAAGCAGTAATAGGCCGAGTGTGGTGGCTCACACCTGTAATCCCAGCACTTTGGGATGCCAAGGCGAGCGGATCACTTGAGATCAGGAGTTTGAGACCAGCTTGGCCAACATGGTGAAACCCTGTCTCTACTAAAAATACAACAATTAGCCGGGCTTGATGGTGCATGCCTGTAATACCAGTTACTCAGGATGCTGAGGCAGGAGAATTGCTTGAGCCCAGGAGGCAGAGGTTACAGTGAGCCAAGATTGTTCCTCCGCACTCCAGCCTGGGTGACAGAGCAAGATCCCGTCTTAAAAAAATAAAAAATAAAAAGCAGTAATAATGGTGTGATTTGACATGATAATATAATAAAAGTAGTATTTCTTAAACTACTTTCTTTTCCACAATATGTATACATCTGTTTGTTTTTTTTTTTAATTTGAGACAACAATCCTGTGTGAAGAATATAATGCTTTGTTATCTTCATTTTTGGTGAGATTAAGTGACATGACCCCCATTATTTAGCAGATAAATTTCAGATCTGACTTCCAGCCCAATGCAGTGCTCTTTTGTTTTTATCTGTTAAAAAGTTTTGCACAGCTAGTTTCCTGAACAGACTGAGATCCTAAGTCTCAATAGTTTCTGAGATAAGCAGGTCATTCTTCTGAAGTCAGGAGAGTTGAAAAATGTCAAAATGTACGTTCCTGTAAAAGTTTAAACGAGGACCACTAGTAACACTCAAAACTGACATGGGTTTGCTCTGAAACTAAATAATACTTCTGCTTCTTATTCTGCTAAGTGCTTTATTAACTCTTCCAAAATTCTTTTCAAAAAATATTTTACAGTGAATGGAAATACTAGAGCAGAAAATAAAAGAGCAATAGCAGTTTTTTAGATTAGGAGTTGGTATTTAATATAGTTAAAAACATTGCTTGGCCCTTTTAATAACGTATATTATTTAAATTATTGGCCAGCATAATAGAAGATTCATTTTGTAACATTTCCTTGTAAGCTAAGCTAATTTTATGGTAACATTACAGTAACATGTACTTCATTAAATATTAACTAGGTTCATTTTTTGTGAACATTTCTCATAAATATCCCTGTACACTGCCAGAAGAACTTTGCCAGTGGTTTCACCCAAAGCTAGGAAGATGTATTCACGTTGGTAATGAGTGACAAAGTAATGCAGGTTATGGATGTTCACTGATATCACTTAATAGTAGCGCTGAATAAAACACGTCTCTTTACCTTAATTGTGACTCTTGCAGGTACATTTTTACTTTTTAAAATTCTTATAGAACACAATAAGCTCGATTGGAATGTACCAATAAGAGAAACTTTTAAAATGTCATTCTTTTGGCTTAAAAGCTACAAGGCTTGATTCAAGTTGGCTGTGAGGCAAGCATGCTGCAAACTGTTAGAAACTGTCAGAAAAACTGCTTTTTTTTTTTTTCCCTCAATTGTTTTCAAAATTTTAGTGAGGGAAAGAAAGAATGAAAGCATAGACCTTTAAACCAGAATCAGTTGGGGCCAGGGGTCTGAGGCTCTTTGTCGACATTGCTTAGAAAGCTGCTTCTATAGGAAGTCTTTCTATGGTAAAAAGTGATCAATAAGGTGGACTTGTAGGGAATGAGAGAGTGAGATGCAAGGAATGAAGAGAAGTGGCGAGGTAGGCGGCAAAGAAACCTCCACCCGAGGTATGCTGTAGACTCAACACCACTTGATGCATCAGGGGGCCAGGCAGAAAGTCAAAGTCTCTTTTTTAATTTGGTTCCAAGGGAAAGAGAAAGCAAGAAAGCCTGGAGTCTGAGAGCTCCAATGGAGAGTCCCCTAAAAGTACTCTGTGTAATAGTGCACATTGAAGCTTTCTGTTACTAAGGTGCTTGACACTATGCCATTCTTTCTTCTTGACGGAACACCTGCTAAGTGGCTGGCATTGCACTTGCTGTGTAGACTTTGGAGTTTGGGGCAGATGCAAGGTGAAGTGGGGATGAAACTAAGTAAATGATGACATGGTGCAGCCCTTGAGGACTGGAGAAGGTAGGCAGACAGGAAAAGGTTATCGTAAAATGTGAAGAGTATTCTAATTAAGGATGCTAAAATATCCATAATCACAACAGTTACCAAACGCTCACTATCTTCTAGGCAGCATGATCTCAGTGCTTCCCATCTGTTAACTCATTTAATCACACTAACAGCATTTTGAAGTAGGTATTAATATCCACTTATATACTCATTTCACAAACAAGGAAACTGAGACTTAATGAGGTTAATTAACTGGTCTAAGATAGCTAGTAAGAGACAAAATCCAGAATCCTAACCAAGAAATGTAGCTCCAGATCTCATGGGCTTAATTTCTCCAGGGCTCTTTATTACACAAAACAGTTTTCAGGCACAGGAAAGAATTTAGATCGGATGTGACATTTGGTCGCAGCAGGGAAAGAAGAACTGGAGTACACCGGGTAGTGAAGAGGAGGAAAAGAATGGCACTCAAAGGGAATAGTACATGCAGGATCAGGCTAGTTTGACCACACAAGTCTGTTTCACACAAGTTGCCAAAGGCAGATTGCAGGGAGAGGAAGTTGTGGGATTATCAAGAGAGAGGGACCTGGCGTCAGGGAACTTCACTCAGAGGCAGCAGAATAAGCAGTGGAGCCCTAGTAACAAGTCACAGCCTAAGTAATAGAAACTGGTTATCCTTACAATAGAACCACAATCCAAATCGTCGGAGAGGACTTCAGCCTTATGTGTAATGTTTGAGTGTTTATCCTCAAATGATTTAAAGGATTATATATGTATGTAAGAATGAATACAAATTTAAAAGGGGAAAGGAAAGCTGAGATTTGTTTAAGCGGTGACTGTAAGTAGGCTTCATGTAAATCTTATTTTACCATGCATATTGCTTTCATGTATGAGTTGTTAAACTATACTGTTTCTTTTAAAAGAATATTTTTTAGGCCAGACACAGTGGCTCACGCTTGTAACCCCAGAACTTTGGGAGGCCAAGGTGGGCGGATCACCTAAGGTCAGAAGTTCAAGACCAGCCAGGCCAGCATGGTGAAACCCCGTCTCTACTAAAAATACAAAAATTAGCCTGCCATGGTGGCACGCGCCTGTAATCCCAGCTACTCAGGAGGCTGAGGCAGGATAATTGCTTGAACCCGGGAGGCAGAGGTTGCGGTGAGCACTCCAGCCTGGGTGACAGAGTGAGACTCTATCAAAAAAACAGAATATTTTTTGAAAAGTAAGGCAACTGATTAAATATGAACTATATTTATAAGTATTTTATTTGTTTTGGGGGGGAATCGACTAATATTTGAGCATATATATGCAGCTAAACTCACAACTCCAACTTTTATTGGGAGACAGACAACCAAGATGAAGGCAAAACGTTTAAATGGAAATTATCAGACACTAAAAGATAACTTCAGAAACCTAAAGGGATGGTAGATGCCAGAATGACATAGGATCAGAGCCATGGTTGTTGGCTCCATTGAGCAAAAGCTACACACCTTTTCAAGCTAGTTTTCTTTTTCTCACTCCCAAAGTCAACCTTTGGCCAAATATCAAGAAAGTAAAATTGATGGTTGTATTATTCCATTCTCACTTTGCTACAAAGACATACCTAAGAATGGGTAATTTATGAAGAAAAGAAGTTTAGCCGGGCATGGTGGCTCACGCCTGTTATCCCAGCACTTTGAGAGGTCAAAGTGGGCAGATCATGAGGTCAGGAGATCAAGACCATCCTGGCCAATATGGTGAAACCCTGTCTCTACTAAAAATACAAAAATTAACTGGGCATGGTGGTGCGTGCCTGTAAGCCCAACTACTCGGGAGGCTGAGGCAGAACTGCTTGAACCTGGGAAGCAGAGGTTGCAGCGAGCCAACGTCACGCCACTGCACTCCAGCCTGGTGACAAAGCTAGACTCCATCTCAAAAAAAAAAAAAAAAAAATTTAACTGACTCACAGGTCTGCAGGCTGTGCAGGAAGCATAACTGAGGAGGCCTCAGCAAAGTTAAAATCATGGCAGAAGGTGAAGGGGAAGCAGGTATGTCTTACCACAGCAGGGTAGGAGAGAGAGAGAGCAAAGGGGGAAGTGCCATGCATTTTCAAACAACCAGATCTTGGGAAAACTCATTCACTATCATGAGAACAGCAAGGGGAATATCCACCTCCATGATTCAGTCACCTCCCACCACGCCTCTCCACCAACACTGGGGATTCAACATGAGATTTGGGTGGGGACACAGCTAAACTATGTCAATATTTTTGCATCACTTCAAACCTTACCTCCATTCTTGTCTTTTTTCTGGTTTCTTCTTCTCCCATCATCCTCAAGCTGTCAAAGCTTTCAATTAATTCATTCACGTAGCAAAATGGCTTATCTACTACAATCCAGGAAGAAAGATGCTTACAATAGACAAGTAAATAATTCCTATCCTTTTCTGTCAAATAGTTGTGGTCTATTAGGTGGGTTGGGGGGGTATATTTTATTTACTTATTTATTTTTGAGACCAGGTCTCACTCTGTCACCCAGGCTAGAGAGCAGTGGCATGAATGTGGCTTGCTGCAGCCTTGACCTCCTGGGTTCAAGTGATACTTCCCCCTCAGCCTCCTGAGTAGCTGGGACCACAGGCACAGACCACCATGCCCAGCGAACTTTTTAACTTTTTGTAGAGTTGGGGTTCCACTGTGTTGCCTAGGCTGGTCTTAACCTCCTGGGCTCAAGTAATCCTCCCACCTCGGCCTCCCAAAGTCCTGATATTACAGTTATGGGCCACCGTGGTTGGCTTCTTGGAGGTTATAGATACACAAGCAAATCATCTCATGAGAAAACTTTTTTAGAAATACAGTTTTAGAAGTAACAAGTGTGCTAGTGATGTGAAGGCATGTGAGTAGATGAGATCACAACCCATCTGACCAAAACCTGTCTTGGCAGTAACACACGATTTGGAAACTTACTTTTCCTTTGGTTTGTATCAAAGCTATCTGGAATTACATTTCATTCTTAACAGACTCATTTTCTTTTAGGGCTAATTTGATAAGCAAATTGTAATGAAGACTGATAATGACTTAAATGTGATCCATGTTTTAGCGGAATGTTCTAATATCTGCAAAACCTCATTCCTCTCACGATCTTCATTTGATTTGCAAGAAGAAGCCACTCTGATAATTGATGATGATCAAGGTTACACAGTAGTAATCTCTCAGAGTCTCTTTTAGGATAACTTTTTGTGCTTACAAAGAGTGGTCTTTATAGGGAAACATGTTCAGACACGCACTGACCTTTCAGCCAGGAGGAGCTATCCCAAGTCTTATCTATCCCAATTAGATTCTCTGTTTTGGAATTTGGAATTTGTATCTGGAGAGAGTAGATCAGTGAGCATCAGGCATTTAATTTGTAATGTATGTAAAGTTGGGGATGAAATGACAATGAAGTGTTAGTAAAGTACAGAAAGCATGATTGGTAAGGAGAGACAAAGAAAGAGAGACACAGGCTGAAATAAGTGGGAAGAGATAATGTGGTTTCAGCAAGAGAGGGAATGTGAAAGAAGCTGCCCTGTTTTTTTTTGACTGTTAAGAAATTCTTAATGCTATTTCCGCATAAGGCCTGGTTGTTCTTATATCTGATGGCGTAAGATAGACCTGCATCTGCCTCCTGTTTTAGAAGCAGTTTATTCATCTTTACCTGGTGGAACAGGAGAAATGTTGCATCCAGAGGAAAGAACAGATATGAGTAAACTCTAGTGTTTAAGAAAAAGAGCTCATGTTCTGTGCACTCCCTTTCCCGTGCATCCTCTTGCTGTCAATTTTCTGACACTCTGTTTCAAGGCAAAGGAAATGACTATGGGGAAAATGACCAAGTGGCTGGTTTTAGGCTACCTCTCATCCAAGCCCTTAACTGGAATGCCAAAGGAAACTTTTGAACTCACATGTTGTCCAGGCCAGTTCATCAAGATTATACCTGATAGAGCTTTGTGGATAAAGCCATGGGTAGAACTAAAGTATATTGGTGTGAATTAGCCACATTGTGCTGCATATGCCCCAGGGGAGTATGGTATGATGTCTATGGTCACTGTGAGACTTAAGATTCTAGCCAACTCTCTTTCCATCAGAGACTATCTTCTCTGTGAATAATCCTGCTCCATGTTGCCTTAATAAGATTACATGTGCATGAATTAAAATGTGCATGAATCAAACTGACATCACCCTCCAAGGGCAACTATCCAATATCTCATCCAGTTACTGAAACCAGAACCAAGTCCAGGATCTCTGGATTATGTACTATTCTTGCTATCAAGTCCAGAGGTAGCTGCCTTAGCGTGTAGTGACTTATCCTAAAAATGACAATTTATCCACTCCCAGTGCATACAGTGTACAATGGTGGGAAAAGATTGAAATAACGAATAAAAATTCCCATTCAGAAAAGAGGAGAATGGTAAACAACACATTGATTCTTGGCATATATCACATTCCCTTGGACAGGAATATTGAGGGCTCAATATCTGACAAATGAAGTGAATCAATTTATCAGACAGTATTGGACTTGCAATTTAGGAGGCTTTCCATCTGTCTATTGTCCTTCATGTTCCCTGTTTTCACTCTGTGGGAGAATCTCCTTTGCCCATTGCCCTTCATAGGAACGTCTGCAATGCTCTTAGAGAAGAATTCACATTTGAATGCAGGGTAGAGGGAGGCGGGGGAAGGCAGACTATAGAGTGCATCCTGTTGTTTTAATAGTTTATATTTGAGGAATGGGGAAATAGAGGTTTCCTCAGGGATTAATGGGTTGGTAATCAGAGTCAAAGATTATCTAGACTATTAAATCTGAGATTTACTTCTGTCTCTGTTCTGTTCACCCTTCAGTCAACCCACAACCTTAGATTTAATGGCCTTTGTTTCCATCTTGGTTTCTTTCTTTGCAAACATATTGAGACATTTTATAAGAAAGCTCTTCTTATAATGCTATAGGGGTTTATTATTGTTGTTGTTATTATTTGTAGGTATTAACACCCTCGCTCAGAAATAGGTAGAATAACTAGTCAAAAACTCAGTAAAGGCATAGATGATATGAATCATATTATCTACCACCTTGACTTTGTTGATAGTTATAGGTCACTACAGCCAACAATTGTAGAATGCACCTTATTTTCTTGTTTTTCTCCCTCACAAAACATGAATGTAGAATGCACATTATTT
This sequence comes from Macaca thibetana thibetana, assembly GCF_024542745.1. Classification (NCBI taxonomy): domain Eukaryota; kingdom Metazoa; phylum Chordata; class Mammalia; order Primates; family Cercopithecidae; genus Macaca; species Macaca thibetana. The sequence continues at coordinate 109,777,917 of NC_065598.1, forward strand.
TCAAGGTCAGACATTACATTCAACAAGATGGAACACATTCTGGGCCATAAATTAAGTTTCAACAAATTTAAAAGGATTGAAGTCACCTGTGCACATTCTTTGACCATGAGGAAACTAAATTAGACTTCAATAGCAATAAGAGATCTAGGAAAACATTGCACATTTGGAAATTAAACAATATTCTTCTAAGAGACACATAAAGAAAAAATCACAAGAGAAAACATAACAAATATATTTTGTATGAATGGTTGTTAAAATACCAAATACTGAAAGTTGTGGAATGTAACTAAAGCAGTGTTACAGAGGAATATATACATTTCAATACTTATATTAGAAAAGAAGACTGGTCTCAAAGCAATGACCTAAATCAGGGATCAGCAAATTATGGCCTGCATGCCTATTCAGGATTGCCACTTATTTTGTAAAAAAAAAAAAAAAAAAAAGTTTAATTGGGACACAATAATGCATATATATGGTCTATGGCTACTTTTGTGCTACATTGGCAGAGTTGAGGATTTGCAACACAGGCCATATGGCCTTCAAAGCATGAAATATTTAACATATATACCTTTAGAGGAAAACTTCATTGATCCTTAGCCTAAAGTTCTACCTAAAGTAGTTAAAGAAGACCAAAATATATCCAAAGTAAGTAGAAGGAAGGAATTAAAAATAAGAGCATGTCACAACAAAATAGAAACCAGAGAAGGAAAAGAGACAATACCTAAGCTGAAGAGTGATTTAATATCTGAGTAATCAGGTCTGGAAGAGTAATGTTGACAAGATACAGGGGTCTGCTACTCAAGTAAACTTCTTGGAAACCATGTGAGTTGATACCCAGAGAACAATCACCGAGTCTCTCACAGAGAAACTGTTGTCCTTAAAAATTCCAGCAAACAAAAAAGGGGCACAACATCTGATAGCTTTGTTCAGGTATCACAGAGACTTCATGCGTCTCATGGGGATCCTCATCAATTCACTATGGAAGATAACTTGAAGCCATCTTTGAGTGGGGTCTTTACCAACAACAGGTCCTACAAACCATCCAATAAGCTGCACATATTTCTCTCAGTAGACTGATAAAGGGAAAAAATAGCATAATATATCATCATGAGCAATGAAAGAGAGGTTATGAAGGATATTTATTTATTTATTTTTAATATTTCTTCTCAATGACACGTAAGGTAGGAAAGAATGATAGATTGAACATTACAGCAGAGGACTCAAAACACTGAATGTGAGATAGAGGTGTAGAGGAAGGCATAAGAACACCATCAAAAGCATTAAAATAAATATTGCCTACTCTAAAATTTTATTAAAATCTAATCCCTGATATTAGGGGATGGGGTATTTTGACCAAAAACAGCAAAACTTCCTAAGAATTTTTTTAAGATATTACTCTTCCTAGACTCCCACTCATCAGCACTATTCAGAACAGAGTTGAGCTAAAAGCTAGGCTTGTTTATAGTTTATTTTTTACCATATCGCCTGAATTTTTTCAAATATCAGGTAAACTGGAAAAATACAGGAAACAAAATTGAAAGCTATCCTACAATTATTTTCGTTTTAGAACTGTGTCCATGAGAAACAATTAATTTTGTATAATCACATTTTTATCTTTTGACATTTATATAATTACTTTTAGGTCAGTATCATGTTTTAGAAGATGAAACTATGTTACCCTACTACCTAAATCTGACAGAGATGAACACATACTGTGAAATGAATCACAAGAAACTACGTATTTAATTGTATTGGATTTGTAATCTTTTTAACTTTTTGATTTCAGATGGACTGAAATTTCAGTGTTCTAATGTCCCTAGTGTAATCTTGTTTCATTTAATTTTGGTGACATAACTTGGCCTTGAATAAATAATGTAGATTATAAGAATATAAGCATTTTGGTGAAGGTGCCTCTAAATTTCAGAAACAGAGATGGCACTCTCTAAGAATTACAGATGCTACATTGTGTTATTAGGTTGCAAGGAAATTAGACTATTAAAAACATGGCAGAAGGTATTTCATAAAATACAATTTTTTTCCATACTAGAAAAAAATATTTTCCTAAGCTTACTCCTAATTTATTTATGTAGGTTTTAATTTTTTATTAATTTTTATAGAAATATATGATCATTTAAAATGTTACCTCTTAGCCACAATTTATATTCCAAAAAGACAAGTTTAATAATCATTTAAAAAATTAATAGAACATGATTTCGATTTATCTCTAGCTTTTATATGTCTTTTTATCTTATCTAATTAATCCTCTTTTGCTGGACATGTAGTTGCCTCTAACGTTTGCTCTCGCAGAAATAAATTTTCAGGGTAAAGGGGTGTACATATTTTACAATGAGATAGATTTTGTCCAGTTGTGCTCCAAAGAAGCTATACTAGTTTATACTCCTGCCCAAAATGTATAAGGATCATTTTTCATTGACATATTTACCAACAATAAGTTCTATCAGACTTTGCCTACTCTATAGGCAAAATATAATCCCTTACTGTTATTATATTAACCATTTACCTTTCTTTAGTTCTTTGATAGACTGGGCAACTTTTTTTTTTTTTTTTTTTTTGAGACAGAGCCTCACTCTGCTGTCCAGGCTGGAGTGCAGAGGCACAATCTCAACCTACTGCAACCTCTGCTTCCCAGGTTCAAGAAATTCTCATACCTCAGACTCCCAAGTAGCTGAGATTACAGGCGTGTGTTACGATGCCTGGCTAGTTTTTTTAATTTTTAGTAAAGACAGGGTTGGCCAGGCTGGTCTCGAACTCCTGGCCTCAATTGATTCACCCACCCCGGCCGGCCGGCTGAGGAATCTTTATATGTTTATGAAACCTATTCGATTTTTTCGTTTGAATTGACTGTTCATGTCCATTGGCTTTTTGGTCTAGTGTGTTTTCTTTTTCTCATTGATTTTTAAGGAGTTCTGTGTAATATTAGATATAGTTATTTTATATTCTTTTTAGAATAATGCATAATATTTTACACAATTACTGCTAAATAGATAATGCTATTTAAAACTTTAAAAAATTCGTTTAAACAATTATGTTTAAACAAATTTACCAGAATTGTTAAATAAAATTTGTCTAGCATGAAATTGTGTATAATTTTATAAGAAGGAAATGAACTCTATATTCTTTGAATGTCTGTTTTGTGTTAGAAACTCTGCTATGTGTTATCTTACAAATTTTCTGTATAAATATTTTTAGAAATCCAGTGAGATCATTATTTTTAATCTCTAGTTTTATAGACGGGAAAACAGAGTCAAATAATTTAGGCAAATTGCTCAAGACAAACAGCAAGTGAGTAGATGAACTGGTAATTTAACATAGATCTCTCTTATTCTAAAACCCATGTGTTTAAGACTCAACCATGATTTATAACCTCAACTCTGTCTTGCTCATAGAAGACAGTCAAGGAACATTAGCTGAAAAATTAAATGAATATTGGAAATACTGTCAAGTAGATCAGCTTAACTGAAAAGTGTCCAAATACTGGGTAATGAGATTACCATTTGCTTGCCACTACTGTCAAGCAAGCGAAGCATACTTGAGATAGAATGGAGTCATGCCACAGCCAATCATCTTCATCCATTCCACGAAATATTGTGAGAGAAGAGCCAAGAACTAACACATACTAAGGAAAAAAATTCACCACTAAAGTTGTCTATTTTTCTCACCTCTATTGAGGTAAAACTGATAGATAAATATTGTATATATTTATGGTATACAATGAGATGTTTTGATATATGTATACATAGTGAAATGATTATCAAAGTCAAATTGACATATCATGTCAAATATTTACCATTTTTTTTTGTGGTAAGAACATGTAAGATCTACCTTCTTAGTAAACTTCAAGCATACAATACAGTATTATTAACTATAGTCACCATTCTGTACATTAGCTCTCCAGAATTTATTCATCCTGCCTAACTGTGACTTTGTTTCCTTTGATCAACATTTCCACATTTCCCCCACCATGCAGTCGCTACAAGCCACCATTCTACTGTCTGCTTTTCTAAGCTCAACTTTTTTAGATTCATCCTATAAGTCAGATCATAGAGTATGTGTCTTTCTGTGCCTGGCTTACTACACTTAGCATATCTTCCAGGTTCATCCATATTGTCGCAAATTGCAAGATTTCTTTATTTTATTTTTTTATTTCTTTATTTTTTAAGGCTGAATAATATTCCACTGTGTGTGTGTGTGTGTGTAGGTGTATGACTCATACCATATTCACTTTATTCATGAATCTGTCAATTGATTCCATATATTGACTACTGTGAACAGTGCTACAATAAACATGGTAGTGCAGATGTCTTTTGAGATACTGATATATATATATATATATATAAAATACACATATATATATTCAGAAGTAAGATTCCTGGATCATATAGTAGTTCTATTTTTAGTTTTTTAAGGAACGTCCATACTGTTTTCTATAGTGGCTGTACCAATTTACTTCCCCACCAGTGTTTAAGGATTTCCTTTCTCTATATCCTCACCAACATTTGCTATCTCTTGTCTTTTTAATAATAGAGATTCTAACAGATGTGAAGTAATAGCCCATTTTGGTTCTGGTTTGCATCCTGATGACTGGCAATGTTGAGCATTTTTTCATATAGCTATTGGCCATTTATATGTGTTCTTTTGAGAAATGTCTATTCATGTCTTTTGCCCATTTTAAAATCAGGTTATTGGGATTTCTGTTGTTGTTGAGTTGTTTGAGTTCCTTGTATATTTCAGGTATTAACTCCTTATTGGATGTATGGTTTGCAAATATTTTCTCCCAATCCATAGGTTGTCTCTTCACTCTGATAATTGTTTCTTTTGTGCAGAAGCTTTTTAGCTCAACACAATACCATTCCTCTATTTTTGCGTCTGTTGCTTGTGATTTTGAAGTCACATCCAAAAAATCAGGGCCTAGACTAATGCCAAGAATCTTTTTCGCTATGTTTTCTTCTAGTAATTTTGTAGTTTTGAGCTGTACATTTAAGTCTTTAATCCATTTTGAGTTTATTTTTGTATATGTTGCAAGGATCTAATTTCATTCTTCTGAAAGTGGATACCTAGTTGTCCTAATACCCTTTAGTGAAGAGACTATTCTTTCCCCACTGTGTGTTCCTGATGCATTTGTCAAAGAGCAATTGACTTTAAATGTGTGAATTTATTTCTGGGCTCTCTATTCTGTTTCATTGATCTATACATTTGTTTTTAATGCCATTATCATACTGTTTTGATTAGTAAGCTTTGTAATATATTTTGAATCAGGAAGTATGATGCCTCCAGCTTTGCTCTATTTGTTCAAATTTGTTTTGGCTATTTGGATTCTTGGTTATTTGGATCTTTTGCAGTTCCATATACATTTTAGGATTGTTTTTTCTATTGCTGTGAAAAATGCCATTGGAATTTTTATAGGAATTGCATTGAATCTGTGGAAAGCTTTGGGTAGTATATATATTTTAATAATATGAATTCTTCCAATCCATGAACACAGGATATCTTTCCATTTATTTGTGTCTGCTTCAATTTATTTCATCAAAATTGATTAATTTTCAATGCACAGACCTTTTACCTTTTGAGTTAAACTTATTCTTAAGTATTTTACTTTTCTGATGCTATTGTAAGTAGAATTATTTTCTTAACTGTTTTTGGATACTTCATTGTTTGCATGTAGAAATGCAACAGATTTTGTATGTTGACTTTATATCCTGAAACTTTACTGACTTAGTTCTATCAATTTTTTTTGGTGGAGTCTTTATGGTATTCTATATATAACATCATGTCATCTGCAAGCAGAGACAGTTTCACATCTTCCTTTCTGATTTGGATGTCTTTTATTTCTTTTTCTTGCCTAATTGCTGTGGTTAGAACTTCTAGTACCATGTTAATAGGAGTGGTGAGAGTAGGTTTCTTTGAATCATTCCTGATACTACAGGAAAAGCTTTCATGTTTTCACCATTGAGAAAGATGTTGGCTGTGTGCTTGTTATATAGGGCCTTTATTATACAGAAGTACATTTCTTCTCTACCTAATTAATTGAGAGTATTTTCATGAACAGATATTGAATTTTATCAAATGTCTTTTCTGCCTCTATTGCGGTAATCATATGATTTGTATCTTTCATTCTGTTAATGTATCCACTGGGTTGGGCCTGTTTATATGGTTTATAGGGACAGGCGTGGAGCCTGGGTTCATGGAGGGGTACCTGCAGCCTTTCTCCATGGGGTTTGGCCTATAATCCCACACCAGGGTAGGCCTGTAAGCTGGGTCCACGGGTGCTGCCCTGGACCCTGGAGCTGTAGTGGCCAGCCTGGAGCCTAAGGCCAAGAGGACCAACCTAGCACTGAGGTAGGCCTGGAACCTGGCACCACAGGGGTGAGCCTGGAGCCAGAGTATGCAGGGACTGGCCTATTCCTGAGGCAGGGCTGGAGCCTGGGTCTCCTGGGGCAAGCTTGAATCCTGGAGCTTGGAGACCATCCTCGGCTAGGGCAGGCCTAGAGCCTTGAGACACAGGGGCCAGCCTGGAGCCTGGGGCTGTGGGGGCTGGCTTGTTGCTGGGTATTATTGGGACAGGCCTGGTGCTGAAGTTTGCAGTAACATTGGATGCTCACTTCACTCTCCTTTCCCCATGGGTAGATGATATGGTTTGGCTGTGTCCCCACCCAAATCTCATCTTGAATTGTAGCTCCCATAATTCCCACGTGTTGCAGGAGAGACCTGCTGGGAGACAGTTGAATCATGAGGGCAGTTTCCCCATACTGTTCTCGTGGTAGTTAATAAGTGTCACAAGATCTGATGGTTTTATAAGGGGAAGCCCCTTTTGCTTGGTTCTTATTCTCTCTTTGCCTGCTGCCAAACATGTAAGACTTGACTTTGCTCTGCCTTGCCTTTCACCATAATTGTGAGGCCTCCCCAGCCATGTGGAACTGTCAGTCCATTAAACCTCTTTTCCTCCATAAGTTACCCAGTCTCAGACATGTCTTTATCAGCCACATGAAAACAGACTAATACAGGAGCATATCTCTCTCTATGCTTGGCTGCCTAGACTTGGGGGAGAGGTGATGTGGGTAATCTGAAACTGCCCTTCTTACCCTTTTCAATGCATTTTTTCCTACTTATGTGTTTCCTCTAGGTGTTGTAATCACTCATCTGGATTCCTTAGCTCCTATGAAGGTGTTTGCATGTGTGGACAATTGTTCAAATTGAATCCTATTCCACCATCTTGCTGATGTCACTTCTGAGGTTGTCTATTCATAAAAACCACACCAGCAATGTGTTTACAACATTTTAGGGAACATCTGGTTATATTGCAAACCTAAAATTTTGTGTTTAGTAGCCTCACTACACAATCTTCTGAGTAGGTAGTTGAGCATCAATGACTAAGATTGTATTTATATCAATGCTGGTGACAAGTCTATCTTCCAATTTTGCCATACAGAGACAAAGTTATGATATTTACTCCACACAGGAAAAAAAGGGGGGGGGTAATGTTTTCATGCTAAATTACTGTCATGTTGGCAGGCCATTGTATTCATATCCTTATAATGAAATAGGCTCATCCTCCCTTTTGTATTCCTGCTATAGTTTATTCCAGACTCATGCAAATAGTATAAATATAAGGTCCATCTGTGGTAATAACTCTCTTGTTCTTCCAAATGAAAAGCCACTGAAGTATGGGTATGGAGACTACGTGCTATTTATTACTGTCTTCTGCCTTTGTTATAGATGCTATTTAACTTTCCTTCAAATGAATAATATTTCTTACGTATCAACTCTATTTTCACAGTTTGGTCATGCACTTTCTAGTATTTCAGACAGAAGCATGCTGAGGAGATCATGAAATCCAAGGTAATATTTTCCTCTCATGATGAAAAATTATATATGTAGCCAATGACACAACACAGGAATAATGAAGAAAACATAGCCTATCAATGACAGTTATCACAAAGTGGTGGCATTTTTTCAAGGTAATAGCACTCATGCCATTTATTCAGATAACCCATCTGGATCCATCTTTTCTTAGTAGTTAGTGCCCTGTAAAACTGGCATATTTTATAACGAATGGGCAAGATGCCATACAAACATATGGACAAAACTGTAGATAAGCCAGAGATGTGTAATTGGTAATTTGTTCAATAAGGCTGGATTTCTGCCAGAATTTCCAATACAATTGTCTTCTACTAGTTTATGTTTCCAAATCAAAAGAATGGTAGTTTTATAGCTTCAGAATTCAAGTTTAAACTCAGAGGCTCCAAAGTTAATAGACAGAGAGAGAGAGAGAGAGAGAGAGAGAAAGAGAGAGAGAGATCATATAAATACTTTTCTATGTGAGTGTCAATTTAAATCAGATAATGAAAAGAATGAAAAAGTCAAGTTCACAGGGAAAAAAGATCTTTGCTTTACATGGTGAACATTTCTTCTTCAACTTTAGTATATAGTTAAAGCCTTATCCATTAGTATGCTTCTTTGAAACCCCAATTTAAGTGTAATATTTAGGTAAAATTCTTCCACTCACTCAGTCCCAAGTGGCAAAGGAAAATAGGCTTTAAGAAAACTGTTCAGCTACAGAATAGAGCCCTCGGAAATAATACCACACATCTACAACCATCTGATCTTTGAGAAACCTGACAAAAACAAGAAATGGGGAAAGGATTCCCTATTTAATAAATGGTGCTGGGAAAGCTGGTTAGCCATATGTAGAAAGCTGAAACTGGATCCCTTCCTTACATCTTATACAAAAATCAATTCAAGATGGATTAAAGACTTAAATGTCAGACCTAAAACCAAAAAAACCCTAGAAGAAAACCTAGGCAATACCATTCAGGACATACTCATGGGCAAGGACTTCATGACTAAAACACTAAAAGCAATGGCAACAAAAGCCAAAATTGACAAATGGGATCTAATTAAACTAAAGAACTTCTGCACAGCAAAAGAAACTACCGTCAGGGTGAACAGGCAACCTACAGAATGGGACAAAATTTTTACAATCTACCCATCTGACAAAGGGTTAATATCCAGAATCTACAAAGAACTTAAACAAATTTACAAGAAAAAATCAAACAACCCCATCAGAAATTGGGTGAAGGATATGAACAGACATTTCTCAAAAGAAGACATTTATGCAGCCAACAGACACATGAAAAAATGCTCATCATCACTGGCCATCAGAGAAATGCAAATCCAAACCACAATGAGATACCATCTCACACCAGTTAAAATGGCGATCATTAAAAAGTCAGGAAACAACAGGTGCTGGAGAGGATGCGGAGAAATAGGAACACTTTTACACTGTTGGTGAGACTGTAAACTAGTTCAACCATTTTGGAAGACAGTGTGGCGATTCCTCAAGGATCTAGAACTAGAAACACCATTTGACCCAGCCATCCCATTACTGGGTATATACCCAAAGGATTATAAATCATGCTGCTATAGACACATGAACACATATGTTTATTGCGGCACTATTCACAAGCAAAGACTTGGAACCAACCCAAATGTCCATCAATGATAGACTGGATTAAGAAAATGTGGCACATATATACCATGGAATACTATGCAGCCATAAGATAGGATGAGTTTATGTCCTTTGTAGGGACATGGATGAAGCTGGAAACCATCATTCTGAGCAAACTATCGCAAAGACAGAAAACCAAACACCACATGTTCTCACTCATAGGTGGGAATTGAACAATGAGAACACATGGACACAGGGTGGGAACATCACACATGGAGGCCTGCCAGGGGAGGGGGGAGGGAGGAAGGATAGCATTAGGAGATATACCTAATGTAAATGATGAGTTAACGGGTGCAGCACACCAACATGGCACGTGTACACATATGTAACAAACCTGCACATTGTGCACATGTACCCTAGAACTTAAAGTCAAAAAAAAAAAAAAAAAGAAAACTGTTCAGTTTGCAAATTAATTGTATGCAATAAAAGGGTCACAAAACTTGTAGTAGACTCCTACAAAAATGTGAGACTCAAGATTATGGTTTCCTGCTTTCCAATCTCTTCTCAAATAATACCACACACACATAAAAAAATTGGTGAAGAATATATATAAAACTCATTTTCTGATGTTGTTAAAACACTTGTTTCCTATGCCCACTGACCAGATATTTTGATTCATTTGGTACAGGTGGGGTTAATTATATTATGTTTCAGGACATTTCATTGTTCTCAGACTCAAATTATTTTAATGAACTTTGAAGAATATTGTCAAATAAGATTGATTTCAATCATTTAAAAAATGTTTATTTGGGGCCCTTCAGTAGCAAATCCAATAATAATATTTTTACCTTTTTAGAAAGAATTTCCCATGTTTTCTGTGTGCCTTTGTCAAAAGTTCCAAGGAGACTGAGGGTAGTAAAATAATTTTTGTCTTTGAGCTGCACACACACAAAAACTCAATTTAATTAATTTCTCCTTTAGAGAACTTTCCATTTGTCTTTTCTGGTCTGTGTGACTTCAAATAAATGATTTGTGCCACACTGTTTACTTTTCAATTTATTATTTTGTTATGATTTTAAATTAGAATTAATAGGGAAGAAGATTCACAGATATCATTTATATGGTTTATATAAAGATATGAGGGTCAGAATCTGATCTTAGGCTCTCCAGAGCCATTCGACCTGAGAAACAGATAGTGAAATTCTTGATTGACAGTCTATTTGCATAGAGCACAAACAGAAGAAATGAAGCAGCAAAATGATAGTTAAGCATATATTCAAAACATTTTAGACCACACATTTTAAAAAAAATGTTAAATTCTATATTTTGCGTTTCACCATTATACTGAAAATTTAAGTTATAAATTATAAATTAACTCATGAATCTCAATAGAGCAATAATATAATTGATCCAAGCATTGCATTGGCAAATGATGATTTAATAATATATTTTGATTAATAACTTTAGTCTATATTTGTCTTCCTGACTTTTCTGTATCAACTCAGAGGGTTTTTACATTTATTTTTATTTATTTATTTATTTTTGAGACAGAGTCTTACTCTGTCTCCCAGGCTGGAGTGCAGTGGTGGAATCTTGGCTCATTTCAACCTCTGCCTCCCAGTTTCGAATGGTTCATTTGCCTCAGCTTCCCGAGTAGCTGGGATTACAGGCATGCACCACCACACCCAGCTAATTTTTGTATTTTTAGTAGAGACAGGGTTTCATCACGTTGGCCAGGCTCCTCTCCAACTCCTGGCCTCAAGTAATCCACCTGCCTCGGCCTCAAAAAGTGCTGGGATTACAGGCATGAGCCACCACCCCCAGCCGGATTTTTATTTATTTTTATTATTATAATAAGTTCAATATATATCTCTTAGAGTTCAAATTTTATCTGGGAAATGTCTTTGATAAATAAAGCATTTACAAAGCATAACGAAATTACTATACCTCTGAAACTACACGATTTAAGCATTTGGAAATAAGAAAACTGAAGGAAAAGACTCAAGTTCTTTTTTCTTATTTATGTACGTACTTTATTACAAAATTCTGAGGCTAAGAAGCACTTTAGCCTTGTTTGTTTGCTTTTTAATTCTTTTCTTCTAAGGCTACACCTTTAATATGCCATTTTCACCAGATGTTGCAAGCTCATTTGGTATCTAGTGAATTTCCTACTGGAGATCTCAAACAACTTAATGCCATGCCATATATTTTGTGCTGTAGTTCCACGAAATAAATATGGTTTAGAAATAGTGTTAGGGTCTTTGGGTGACATATCGGAAATGCCCACATAAGATGCACGAGACATACAATAGGAATGTTCATTATACTTGTTCTTCAGCCTATAGGCACTTCCAATATTGTTAGCCCCTTACTTTATCCCTTTTGCCATTAACTTATTTCCAATCCAAGTTAGTTTCCATAGACTATCACTTTATTATCTTTACAGTATTTTTAAGTTCCTCTCTTCTTTATCCTTTCACTGTATTCACCTGGCAAGAAGCCAGTTTTGTCAGGACTACCAAATGTACTTAAGTAGGTTGTTCAGAGGTTGTGTGGTTCAGACCACCAAAGGCCCTAACACAGTCCCAAAACCATATTCATTTTGTGGAACGACAGCACAAAATAGATGGTATGGTATCAAGTCATTTGAGGTCTTGAGTAGGAAATTCACCAGATACTAAGTAAGCTTACAACATCTGATGAAATGCCATTTTAAAGGTGCAGCCTGCGAAGAAAATAATTGAAAAGGAAACAAATAAGCTTAAAATGTAAGTGTTACTCTCTAGCGTAGTTTCGTGGACAACTTGCATAATTATTTGATGTAACTGTACCCGGGTCTAATTTTGTATTCTCTGTACTATCTTCTGATTGCAGAACATGAGACAAAACTCACACCAGCCTACCAACTGCCTCCAATACAGATTTAGAGTCTCCAACCTAAAGAGAGCCCCAATAACAATAAGTAATATTTTTACCTTCATCAGCTCTGTCTCCCATTCTCCACAGTGGCTATTCTCCATTCTGCTCAAATTTCTGCTTTACCATCTGTTTCCCTCTCTTTGATGAGATAAATGTGAATTCTTCTTCATTAAGAAAATACGAGAAAGGTATTGCGTTATGGTACTGCCATCAGTTCTGGAATATTGTCTGTATATTTCCCCCCTCCTCACTGTTTAGAATCAAAGCAATATCCTACATCCTTTGTAATAATAATCTTTCCACTTATAATCTGCCTCCTATTCCCCTCCTCATTCCAGCAACCTATCTTTATTATCCTCCCTCCTTGATCTTCAGTCTCTTCTATATTGGCACCTTCTCATCACCATTTATATCTCTTTCCATGTAAAAAACAAACAAACAAAAAATCAATTAAACAAACAAACAAACAAAAATCCTCCACACTTTCCACGTGTCTCGTACTTGCAACAACCAAACCTCATGAATGGGTTATCTGGTCTTATGATCTTCATTATCTTACCTGTTCCTTATTCCTAATCCCACTACCCTCTGGCTTTAGCCACTTCTATGAAATTGCTTGTGCAAGGGTCTCCTAGAAATTTTTCGTTGTGTACCTAATGAATACTTCTCTGTATTTACCTTATTTGACTTCTCCATTTCATCTGTCAATGTTGATCATTCCCTTCTTCTTGCATTGCCTTCTTTCGATTCTATGACATCATTTTCTCCTAGTTTTTCTTCTCTAGCTGCTGAGTCACTTTCCTTCAGAGGCTCCTTATTTCCTCTCTGCCTCTTAAATTCTATTGTTTTCAAAAAAAATTTCTACGCCCTCTTTTGATTCTGCACGTTCTCTCTGAGCTGTATCATCCATTTCTATACCTTCAATATACTGATGATGGCTACAAATGTAACTGCAGCCTACATGTCTGTCCTCAGTTATAGAGGCAAAAGTGCACATCTCTCAAATGGACACGTTCACTTCAGTGGTCCACAGATGTGTAACACTTAACATGACTCATATTAAACTCCTTCAACTCGGGCTTCCAGTTAGGATCCTCCTTCACTGTTAACAAAAGGAACAGGATCTTAAGTCATCCAGTAACCCCCATGAGAAATCTGGCTTCTTTGTCTTCCTCACTCTTCCTCCATAACAGTTCACCAAGCAGCCATTCGTCCTGTTTAATATCTATATAATCAGTCTCTTACTTTCTTCCATTGCTGCCACTGCCTTAGTTTACTTGTTTCAGCCTGAATTATGCCAACAGTCTTTTCCTCTACATCCACTGTTGCCCACAACTTTCTCCCCTGTCAGCCAAGGTCAGCATTTTTTTTTTTTTTTAATTGAGACAGGATCTCACTCTGTCACTCAGACTGGAGTGCAATCTCGGCTCACTGCAACCTCCTCCTCCTGGGCTCAAATGATCCTCCCATCTCAGCCTCCCGGGTACCTGGGACCACAGGCGTGTGCCACCACACCCAGCTAATTTTTAAAACTTGTTTTTGGTAGAGACAGGGTTTCGCTATATTGCCCAGGTTCGTCTCAAACTCCTGGGGTCAAGCAACGCACACTCCTAGGCCTCCCAAAATGCTGGGATTACAGGCATGAGTCACTGCACTCAGCCCAAGGTCAGCATTTTAAAATAGCATTTTAACAAGGCTCCTGATTCCTCAGTTCCTTAAACTTGCTGCGTTCTCTCTCATCTCCAGGCCTTTGTTGTTCCCTCTACCTGGAACACTATTAACCACCACCATTCCTTCCTGATATCCTAGCTAATGCCTTGTCATTCTTCACAGTTCACATTTTCTGGGAAGTCTTTCCTGAATCTCAAAGTATGCTTCAGAGGTTTCTCTTAGCACTCATCTCGTTTACAGCACTTAACACCACAATTTCTAATTATCTATCCAATTGTAAAATTTTCTGTTTACTTCTCTCAGATTTCACATGGTTTCTGGTCTGTGCCTACCTCTCCAGTCTCTTGGCCCACCATTCTCAGCACAGTGCTCCATGTCCTAGCCACTCAGACCTTCTTTCATTTCCTGGATCATTAGACTCCCAATCACGCCTGAGTCTTTGCCTGTGCTATTCTTATGGCTGGAATACCCCCACTCCCAATTTTCATAGTTGACTCCTTCCTATCCTTCATTTGTGGAGACAAACTTCACTTCCACAGGGGAGCCCTCTCTATCGAATCCACCAGATTGTCACTGACCACCGTGTTTTGCCTCCGTAACACTGTTTAAAGTTATATATGTCTATGAATTAGTTGACTAATGTCTATATACTCCACAAAACAAAGTTCTAAGAGATCTCTAGTCCCCATTATGTAAATTGATTAATTAATGAGAAATTAAACATAAGCTGTGTCTGCAGAAATCTTCTGTTTAATAAGTAAATATTATCAAACAAGGGTCACATGCTAACCTCCAATCAAGCATAAATACCTTTCTACAGATCAACACATAACCTTTGAAAAATGTACATGCTTCTAAGGGAATAAATGTACAGGACAAAAACTTTTTTTTTTTTTGAGATGGAGTCTCACTCTATCACCTAGGCTGTATATAGTACAGTGGCATCATCTCGGCTCACTGCAGCCTCGGCCTCCCAGGTTCAAGCGATTCTCCCGCTTCAGTCTCCCAAGTAGCTGGAATTACAGGCGCTTGCCACCACACCTGGAGAATTTTTGTATTTTTAGTAGAGATAGGGTTTGACCATGTCGGCCAGGCTGGTCTCAAATGCCTGACCTCAGGTGATCCACCTAACTCAGCCTCCCAAAGTGCTGGGATTACAGGCGTGAGCCACCGTGCCCGGCTCATAAGAAAAAAAACATTTTCATAAAAGTAAGAAAGGGGACAAGAGTGTCCAGGTCATATATGTAGTACTTAAAGAGGCCACCACTAGTAGAGCATCAAAGTGTAATTTCTCATTTGTAAGATGAGAAACTTACTAGTACCTATCTCAAAGGGTAGCTGTGGAGATTAATGAGTACTTCGCATAATGCATGTAACTAAAGAAGCAATCAGTAAGTGTTATGCACTCAATTTTCTTCAGTGAGTATTAATTGGAGTGAGTTGAGCAACATAATGGAATCAGACACTCAAGATAAGTAAAAAGGAAACTCCAAAGTATGGTAAGAGGATGCTGGATAAAAACTCCAACATCTGAATTTGGGAGTCACTTTGAATAGTAAAAGCAAATCCTGGGATCTTAAGTCATCTCCTCAAAATGCTACTGTTCTTCCAGACTTGATTATCTTCAGATATGGCTCATTCAAGAAAAGTCAGGATAAATACTTGACATTTCTCTTTACTCCTCCATTTTCAGGATGGTACAAATGGGAACAACTCAGACCAAGGGTCAGGCTTTTTTAAACTAGGCTTTGAAGACCTTGAAGAATTTCATGATCTTACTCAGCAGGGCTTCGTTTTGGTCACACTTCTTGTGCTTTTAAGTAACCTCTAGCAGTGGGAAATTGTCTTAATGAATGTCTGACACCATATGGTTGTATATGTGTGTATATATTAGATTACATATACAGATACTATTGTATTGTGCCTTGCTTTTCACTTATGTAATTTGGAGAGCTTTCTATATGAGCACATAGAATTCTGTTTCATTCTTTTTAATAGATACATATGATTCCATTGTAATGAGGAATTTTAACTTAAATTAGTATAACCTCATCACTGTCAATGGATCATTAACAGTGTTTTGCTATTTCAAACAATGTTGCAATGAACATACTGGTAACCATATCTTGCCATACTTTTGTGAGTATAATCAGTCGATTCCAAGCATTAGGTTTGCTGGGTCAAAGGTATACACACATGTATCTTTAAATTTTCAAGTGTTCTTACTAGCTGCTTGTTGAATGAATGTCCGGTGACATTCACCCAAGCAGAGAGCAGTTCTTACCAAACAATTGCCCTGCTGGTGCTTTCATATAGAATGGTTATGGAATACATGTATCAAAATATTTTGAGGAGGAGGTAGGAGGACTTCTGTATTTGGCTCGTTTTAGGGTAAGTTTTCTTTTTACAATTTGTAAATTTATATAAATAGTATGTATAACTGGCTACCCAGAAACAGTTCAAGCTCAATACTGCTTGATTAATCTGCTACTATTGAAAATGTTTCACTACCTCTAACTTCACCCACTTTTTAATATTTTCTTTACGCTTCCTGAGGCCTGCATAACTGAAGGAAAAAGAAAATTCTGTGTAAATTTGAACATTAGTTCAGTTCTTAACAATTTTCACAGCTTATTTTTGAAAGAATGCTTCACCACCCCCATGCACTTCATCTCTATGTTTACTGACTCTCCCAAAATCTGAGCATCTTCATTGAATGTCTTAAGAGAGAATTTCTGGTGCAATTTGCATGATCTGCATTCTCAAAATTATATGTCATTTGACTAGGTTGAAATAATTTGAAAAAAATTAGGAAGCAGATAGAAAGTTACCAATCCTATCTATTCAAAGAAATAGTAAATCTGGGCAACTGTATTTTTGTAGCACATTCTATTTGACTGAAAATTAACTCAAACAGACTGCCAGGAGAGAGAAAAGAAACAACATTACAAGATGGTAACTAAAATATCTGAGTCTCATATTAAAGCAATCTACTAATAAATACCCAGTCTCTAGAGCAAAGCAAATGAGGTCACTTTCTGCTATGGTTTGAATGTGTAGCCTCCAAAATTCAGGTGTTGCCAATGTGATGGCATTAAGAGATAAGGCCTTGAAGAGGTGATTAGGCCCTGAGGGCTCCTCCGTCTTTAATGGGATTAAGGCTCTTATAAAAGTGACTGCACACAACGTTCAGCCTCCTTGACCTTCAACCTTCCGCCATGTGCGAAAACAGCATTTCTTCCCCTCTAGAGGATGAAGCAATAAGGAATCATGATAGAAGCAGAGAGTAGTTCTTACCAAACAACTGAACCTGCTGGTGCTTTGGTCTAGACCTTCCCAGCCTCCAGAACTGTGGGAAATAAGTTTCTGTTCTTTGTAAATTACTCAGTCTCAGCTATTCTGTTATAACAGTACAAACAAAGACATCTTCCCTTTTTCCATGCGTAACATCATGGTGCCCTGGATGATTGCTTTACATTTCAAGGCTAACCTTAATTTTCCTTTTAGTCTGATTTCACTGAGAACAGTGAGTTTGGGGGGCATAGGAATAATGAGGTAACATTTGTTGGGGAAAAGCTCTGTGATATTCTCTGAGTTCTATCTCCCTTTGGCACAGCCTCTTCTCCTAACTGAACATAGGTACATCCCGTATAGCAATCCTACCCATCCTTATTGAGTATTATTGACAGTTTGTGCTTTCCACCACAATGGGTTTCTTGAGAAAAACAGGCTCTAAGGGTCTTCTTCCCCCAACTAGAGAGAGGGTGTAAGTCTGCAATTTTTCGCTTTAGCCACTAGATGGCAAATGTGCAACAGTAAGCGATAATGCTGCGGGGTTTTCAAAATCCCCCAAGGGAATTCTAATAGTTCTAGGATTAAGGCAGTGAAAAGTAAAATATTGGTGTTTTAAAACACAAGGCAATGACTGTTTCAGTGAAATAAGGGGTAAATTGAACACAACCCAATGCAAACATAATGAAGACATCTCCTTGGCAATTTGTTAACACATTCTTATTGACAAGCATTCAGATTCCCTCATTACTTGATAAAACTGCCTCAATTTCAGAGTAGAATTAGTGGTTCAGAACAAAAGCCATATACTGCAAGTGGGTAATGGAGTTCCTCTGGCTTATGTTTCCAGGTTCATGTTATGAGCTACTTGTGCGGACCAAAATGGTCTCATCAGGCTAGATATCCCTAGATATCTAGATTTGTTATAATTCTTAAAGATTGTTTAAGAACGTCTAACTTGTTTATATATCTTCATTTCATTTGACCCAGTAATTCCACACCTGGGAGACTATTCTGAGAAGAAAAAAATGCCAATTACAGAAAAGATATTTACAATCTGATCTTTAAAGTGTTATTATATATAATCAAACAATTGAATTGTCTAATGCTAGGGGAAAGGTTAAGAAAAGTGTTGTTGTTTCCATGTAATGGAATTTAATGCCTCTACTTCAAATAATGCCTTCTAAATTTTGTAGTAATACAGAACATCTTTATAGTGTAAAAGATTAGAAAACAAGATTTAAACTGTCTACATGGTATATTTAAAAATAATATGCTTGGAAGAATGACTAGAGGAAAATATAGTAAAACATTATGAGTCATCTCTGAGGGGTTGAGCCTGTGAATTATTTCTCCTTCTTCCTATTTGTCTTTATTTCCCAAATGGTCTATAATTTTTCTAAATGTTCTATCATGAACACGTATTATTTTTAGCCTGAAAAATAATGCAAATATGCAAAAAGGGGAAACGTATTTGAAAGGCAATTCAGCAAGTTGAAGACAGACGCAAAATATGACCGAAGTTGCATATTTTAATTTTTCTCTAATGATCTATTTTTAGGGACGATAATTGGGGAAAGGGGGGACATAAAGAAGTGGCATCTTGAGGTAACTAACTTCCACCTGTTCAAGCAAAGTTGACTTCTTCCTCTTTGCAGGAGAAGTAGTCATTCTCTCCAGACATATGTGAGTTTATTGCTAGATAAATCATTTCTTCCATTTTTTTTTTAAGAGACAGTCTTGCTCTGTCGCTCAGGTTGGAGTTCAGTGGCACAATTATGGCTGCAGCCTCGATCTCTTGGGTTTAAGCAATCCTCCTACCTCAGCCTCCTTGAGTAGCTGGGTCCACAGGTACACACCACCATGCCAGGCTAATTTTTTTTTTTTTTTTTTTTTTTTGTAGAGATAGAGTCTTCTTATGTTCCCCATTCTGGTCTTGAACTCCTGGCCTCAAGAGATCCTTCCACTTCAGCCTCCTAAAGTGCTGGATTATGGGCATGAGCCACCACGCCCAGCCTATTTCTAGATAAATCTGAATTGGTATGGAATAAGAGGTAGAGTGTCACTGCCCTTTAAATTATTGTTAAAAACTTGTACTTTCATTGCAGATGAGTGAAAAATTATATTTCCCTTATGGTATCTTCTTCTTGTAATCTTCTTTCATTTATTAATTAATTTAAAATAATTATCTAGCTCCTACAGCTAGTCAGACATTGTGCTAGGTACTGGGGACACAGTAGTGAATGAAATAATTCTTGAGGGACAATAATAATAAATAAATAACCAAACACATCTATAATTTGGAAGAAAAGAAAGTTATTTTCGTATGTTTTAAAAAAATTCACATTAAATGTGTCCTAGTTAAGAAAAAAAGAACTATTTTACGCAATTTCAGAATTCTAAGCAACCACTCAACTTAATTCCCTATTCTTATTGATTAAATAGAGTTTATGATGTTTGATGTTTAAGGGAGTTTATTCAATATAGTCAACTTAGTATAAACAATTTGCTGTTATGACTTTTTAAAAAGGCATTTTCCTGGAATTATCTTTATGATTCTCTTAAGAATGTATTTAACGATACACAGCTTTCTTGAATAAACAATACCCCAAAGTAGCTTGTTTAAGAAACTACAGGTCTACAATTTGTTATCCATGATTCCCGCATCCAAAAATACTCTGGAAACTGAGTTTTATTTATTAAGCATTTGGTGGTAAAAGCAGGCGTTACCTAAATTAATCTGACAGCAAAACCTGATCTGGGTTGATGTGAGGGTACTTATAGTTTTATTTAACCCATTTAGTATATTCATACATTTTGCTCCAGAAATATTTCTTTGATTATGTGGTACTATCCCAGAGCTGATGGATGATATTACATAATATACAGCATATACACCCATTACCTTCCTAAAATTCACAAAAGCCTAAACTCTGGAAACATCTGTCCCCAAGAGTTTCAGATAAGCACTTAAAGACTTCATGCTATCTTCGTAAGCCCCTTTGAACTCTCCTCCTCTTATTCAAGTCATAAGACGAGTCACACAGTGTACTAGCATTAGGAAATAAGTTGCTGTGTATTGGCCTAAGCAATTCATAAAACTCTTGGTATTTTATTGCCTTGGATAATAACGGGAAGGTGATACACCAGATGAAAAACTGGGTTCACAATATAGAATGGAAGAAGCCATCAAAAAATTCAATAGATAAAAGGCACAAAAGGCTTAAACAAGTTCATCAAAAAGATGTATTGGTTAGCTGTAAACATACAAAAATTGCTAAACTCCATACATAATAAGGGAAATGCATATTAAATTTTTCAAATACCATTTTTTACCTCTCAGTTTGGCAAAATTCAAAAGCTTGATGGTAAGTTGTTTGGAAGGCTATGGGAAAACATTTACTGTCATACATTGCCAATGGTAATGCAAAATGGTACAACTCTATGGTGGAGAATTCAGTAATAGCTATCAAAATTAAATATGCATTTACCCTTTAAATTGCCAATCTTCTAGACATTTCTCAACCAATTTTGGGAGAAAGGCATGCACAAATTTATTCATGGTGGCATTATGTGTAATCACGCCATACTTAAAACAACCTAAATGCACACACTTGTGAGATAACGTGAATGAAATATGGTAAATCGAAACTATGAAAAAATAGGAAAATAACAATTAACTAATATTGAGTAACTTCTAGATCATGTGATTAAGTAAAAAAAGCAAAGGCTTCATAGTATACTTTACATTTTTGTGTCAGGATGGAGGGATAACATGAGAGTGTGTGTGTGCGTGCGCGTGTGTATCCTCTTATTTTTGCAAAAACAGACACAGGAAAAATAAACCAGAAACTAATTAAATTGGCATCTACAGCATATGGGTGGTGATGATGTAAAAGTAATAGAGAAGAGAGTGATATTTCTCAGAGTATCCCATTTGTATATAGTTTTGGATTTCAAACCATGTTAATGTTCTGCATATTCAAAAAATAAAGCTTAATTAGCAAGAGTAATAAAAGCTCAAATTAAATACTAAGATAAGCAAATTGATTTAATTATTAATCATATTGATAACAAAACCATACACATGGAGAATTAATCCAAGCAACATTTGAATATAGTACTCTGACTATCCTCACTGGAATATATTCTAAAGACATAAAGAACTGTAAAGACACTGCACTGACCCTGGGTGATAGAGCAAGACCTGGTCTGAAAAAAAAAAAAAAAAAAAAAAAATGGAAAACAAACATTTTACAAACATCATCATAATAATTGCTTCAATCAACAATATTAAAAATCAATGAGCAAAGGCTTGAGGAACAAGACATTCACATAGTCTAAAAGTATGTGAAAAATTAGTTACAAATTACAAAGAAGAGAGGTAATTCCACAAGAAACATCTGCTGGACACTGCATTAACCAAGTGATCTAAATTGTAACTACCAATAAGGGAATAAAATTACTTTATTTTATGATGTACTAAGGAGGACAAAACATCACCTATGTGGTATTTCTGTCACATTTAACCTAAACCCAATCATGAAAAAGCAATAAGACTCGTCCAAATTGATAGATGTTATGCCAAACAGCTGACCTGGACTCCTCAAAAACATCAGGTTCATGAAAAAAAAAGAGAAAATGACTGGGCACGGTGGCTCACACCTCCCAGGATTTTGGGAGGACGAGACAAGAGGCTCTGTTGAGCCCAGGAGTTCACGACTAGCCTGAGCAACATAGTGAGACCATGTTTCTACAAAAAGTGAAAAAATTAGCCAGGCATGCTGGCTTGTGCCTGTGGTCCCAGCTACTAGGGAGGCCGAGGCAGGAAGATTGCTTGAGCACAGGAAGTTGAGGCTGCAGTGAGCCATGATCCCTTCACTGAACTCCAGCCTGGGTGACAGACCGAGACCCTGTCTCAAAAAGGAAAGAGAGAGAGAAAGAGAGAGAGAGAGAGAGAGAGAGAGAATGGCTGGAAAGCTATTCTAGATTAAAGAGGTTAAGGGCCGGGCTCACGCCTGTAATCCCAGCACTTTGGGAGGCCGAGGCGGGCGGATCACGAGATCAGGAGATCGAGACCATGCTGGCTAACACGGTGAAACCCCGTCTCTACTAAAAATACAAAAAATTAGCCGGGCGAGGTGGCGGGCGCCTGTAGTCCCAGCTACTCGGGAGGCTGAGGCAGGAGAATGGCATCAACCCAGGAGGTGGAGCTTGCAGTGAGCCAAAATAGCACCACTGCACTCCAGCCTGGGCGATAGAGTGAGACTCCGTCAAAAAAAAAAAAAAAGTTAAGTAAGTATGATAAACAACTGCACTTCATGATCTGTGATTGCATACTGGATTAAGAAATAAAGACCTATAAAAGACATTGCTAGGACAATTGAGAAAGTATAGGTATGGATTATATATTAGATAATAGTATCATATCAATGTTAAAGTTTTTGAATGTGAAAATTGCATTGTAATTACGTAGGAGAATGCCTTTGCTCTTAGGAGATACATGGTGAAGAATTTGGGAGTGAATTTTCATGAAATACAGTATTCAACTTGCAAAGTAAGCACTAAATACATATGCAGGGGGAGAAAAACATATATAGAGGGAATGGGAATGCAAGAAAGACAGGGAGCATAAATATGGAGTCATTTTACGTTAATAATTGATAAATCTAGGTGAAGGGTATGTGGTAGTTTATTATAATATCTTTGCAACCTCTGCGTAGGCTCAAAATTTTTCAAAATAAAAAGTGGTGGCAGGAAAATATAGGTAGGAGATATATGTATTCTGCTGATTAGCCTCACTACCAAATGGTATATTACAATGAAAGCAAAGCTCAGGCTGCATTCTGCCACACTTAAAAACATTAACAGCCGCACAAAAAAATGTCATACAACTTGTTCTTCTTTGTTCTTTGAAGTCCTTATCAACTATTTCCTTAGACACTGGCACTTTGCATGAAAGTTTTACTTGGAAATGGGTGCATAAATATACTGATGGCACAATTAGTAAGTCTTCTAATCACATCAGACAATAAGTATTAGGTAGGGGGGCTGTGGGTGAAGGGTTGGCATCAGTTCAAATATTATCTTGGGCATGGCAGAGGATGGAAGGTGGAAAAGGAAAGGGGCATGAGAAATTATCTAATGGGTACAATGTACAGTATTCGAGTGATGGTTACACTAATAGCCTGGACTTCACCAGTATGCAATATATCCATTTAACAAAACTGCACTTGAACCCCTTAAATCTATATAAAAAAGTAAATAAAGCTAGGGTCTTAGATCTAAGTAGTTTGAAGTTGTTAGTTGACTGAGCTCACCAGATCCTCGTACACAAAAGTGGAAGTTCCAGTACAACTTTCTAGCCAATCACAAAATTTGAACTATTTTAATTTCACCAATGAAAAATTATTTTGTATACTAATTAAAGAACTCTAGTTTGTACATTTACATAGAAATATTTGATTAACTTGGAGCATGTCCTTGGAATGATAACTACTCACCATAGGAATGTGGATACCTGAATCTAGGTGAAGGGTATGTGGCAGTTTATTATACTTCAAATGTTAACTAACTGTACCTTGGTTACAAATTAATATTGACCATGCCTATGTCTTTATCACATTGTATTAATATATACCAAAATATTTTAAAATAAGTTACAGACCAATTAATGTAGGCTCAATGTCTTTCTTTCTGCAAATAATTATATTTTTAAGTATGATATTTGCTGACCTTGGTTGTTTATTTATTCATGAATTTATTCATTTATGTATTCATGAATTCATGGATTCACTCAGTCAATATTTAACTCATTTATTCGGTGATTATTATGTACTAAATATTGTGCTATGTTTTAAAGAGGATACAGATGGAGATCAGACATAGTGCTTGCCATCAAACTAATGGCAGAGACTGAGATGTTGATATGGTTTGGTTGTATCTCCACCCAAATCTCATCTTGAATTGTAGCTCCCATAATTCCCATGTGTCATGGGAAGGACCTGGTAGGAGGTAATTGAATTATGGCAGTGGGTTTTTCCCATCCTGTTCTCGTGATAGTGAATAAATCTCACAAGATCTGATGGTTTTATAAAGGGGAGTTCCCCTGCACATGCTTTTTTTGCTTGCTGCCATGTAAGACGTGACTTTGCCTTCCACCATAATTGTGAGGCCTCCCCAGTCATATGGAACTGTGAGTCAATTAAACCTCTTTCCTTTATAAATTATCCAGTCTCGGGTATGTCTTTATTAACAGTGTGAGAATGGACTAATACAGATGTATAATGTGCTAAGCCCTAGAAAGTGTCAGGGAATGTTTCACAGAAAAGGTGAGCTTTGCTTTGGTTCTTCAAGGACAGGAAGACAGGCAACAGGTGGAAAAGGTGAGGAAAGCATACCAGGAAAAGGAAATTTGATGTGCAAAGGCATATTGACAAAAACAAAGGGTGTGGCAAATTCAAAGAATGGTGGCTAGTTTGATGTGGTTGGAGGATATCCTGCATAATAAAATCTGGTTAGAAAAATTAATTGGGGTCAAATTGTGATGTCCCTTTTTGTGTCATCTTTAATCATTTGATGCCTTCCTCAAAGAAATATTTTGAAACTTGCCTGTTTATAAAAATCATCTGGTATTTCTAGAAAATACAGATTCCTGTGCCCTGCCCACAGAAATTATCCTAAGAAGTCTGGAATGAGCCTTTGGCAAGTGCTACTTTTAACCGGCTCCCCACACATGCGGAGACTCATAATAGGGCATGTTTGGGAATTTTATCCTATCTTTTTCTGTCTGATATACTGGGCTTGCACAAGATATCTGACTTGAGAAACAAACATGAGTCCTCTGATTTTTCTATTATTATATTTTAATTTTGCTTCTGAAATCAATGCTTTAGACATTAGAAGGGGAACGCAACATATAAATTCATGTTTTAGAAATATATTTAGCAACAGTGTGAAGGATATATTGGATAAGGAAAAATAGAGGCAAAGAGGCATCTTAAGAGCCCTCTATAATAGATTAGGTAGAACATAATGAGGTCTTCAGGTCCCATCTTAGCAGTGGGGGAGAGGATGGGAGGATAGATTTAGAGTATATTTAGAAGGGAGAATGGATACGACTAGTTTTGATTGTAGTGAGGTGTGAGTGAGAAGGAGATTTTGAGATGACTCCTAGGATTTTAATTGAATAATCAGGTGGATGGTGAATCCATTAACTGTGAAAAAAGGAATATAGGGCAAAGTGGCAAGTTTGGTATAACAGCTTAATTTGAAGTGACTCCAGTATATATAGGTAAAGTTTTCCCACAGAAAGTTGAAAATAAAGGTCTGGAACTCAGGAAAGAGGGGCTGAAAATAAACAAATTTATTAGTCACTCATTTCTAGGACAAGTGTTCTTAATCTAGTATTGAAAATACATAAAAAAACCTCTGCAAATGTATACAAAATTGTGTGCATGCATGTGTGTGTGTGTATGTATGTATGTGTGTGTGTGTATATATATATGATCTCTCTTTATAGTTATATAGTCTGATAAAAATAATGACAATCAGATAAAATTGTGTGTATGTATGCATTTTTCTGGGGAGATGAACCTAGATTTCATCTGATTTTTTAAAATTCCTGACCTCCAAACAAATATGAACTGATCTAGTCAGTGTTCATAAATTTGCATAAAGTTAAGCACTATTTGGACTTGGATTATTTTGTCCTTGCTTTGGGGTGTGAGAACTCACTTGGACTTTCCCCCAAAATGTAATATCTATTTATAATATTACACAAGTAAGAAATAATGATTTTTTGTATAAAGATCACATTATTAGTAGTATAGCTACCCTGGGGATTGCTTCCTATGTGTCTTGGATTTCTGAGACTACTTGGAAGAAAATTTAAGGATAAACTTACTTGACTGGCTCCTCAAATTAAACGAAAACTCAGTATTTTAATGTAGTAATTAATCTTCAAAGAGGTGTGCTTAGAGAGGGCTTAGCATAACTTAGAAAAGAGTAGAAGAGTTTACTTTATTCCATATTTTAACCTATGAATAAAAACACATCTCTGAAAACAGGTGTTTTCCATCTTCCTTTATCGAAAAGACTTTCCTTTTTGGGAAGTTTTTATTCTTTAATCTGTTTGTTATTATTATTATCATTAGTCTTTGAGACAAGGTGTCACTCTGTTGCCCAGGCTGGAGTGCAGTGGCGCAATCTTGGCTCATTACATCCTCAACCTCCCTGGGCTCAGGTGAATCTGTTTGTTACTGAAATTGCTGTTTTTACCTTCATTGTAAGTTCACTGCAAGCACTATTTTATAATAAGTTTAAATACATGTAAAGCTTAATGTTTACATTTCATAGTAGGAAACAGGAATAGAATACGATTTCCAGTCTTCAGATATTGAAGAGAGTTCCAGTTTCCGTTAATATGGAGTAAGCACAGCTCACTCTGACTCCCTCCACTGAATGCAACTAAAATCCCTGGGCAGATTGAGTGGAGCAGCTATCTGGGGCTCCAGATCTGAAAGTAAATGGCACCAAAAATATTGGGGTAAGAAATAGGACCAGGAATAATAAACAATCTGGCACTGAGTTACCAATTTTTTTTTCATTTCTGTATGTCCTGATTTGGATTCATGCAATCTGTGTCCTGGAACGGCACCAAATGCAGACAGAAAGAAGTCCAAGGGAAGCCATCTCTTTCTAGTCTGAGTTGGGAAGGAGAATGCCTAAGGTACAGAAAGAGTGGACTGTATTATATGTACTTTTCCCTCCAGGCCTGGCCTGTAAGCAAGCTTCATTCCTGGTGCTGCAACACTACGGTAGTGGCACAGCAGCAGGCAGGCAGACACCTAAAATTCTGTGGAAGGAAAATCTTCTTACCAGAAGAATGGTGGCCCAAAGAGTGTGGGGGGAAAGTCTGTTGCTTACTTTCTCTTTTTACTTTCCTAGCACTTGACCCCAGAGACAGAGACAGATGCAGGGAGTTTGTGAGAAAGAAGAGAAAAAGAAAACCTTGACTTTTTAGTGAGATAACAGTTTCAGCTCCATTATCTCTCATTCTGAACAGTAGTAAAGCATCAAAGGTCAGCCCCGTGGTGTTACAAAGGCCATGGCAACAACAAAGATTTGCTCAGTATGCTCTATTTTCCAAAGTAGTTAACAATTTTTTAAAAAATTATCAACGAGGAATGAGAAAAGAAAGGTAATTTTCGTTGGCATAAATTCAGTTAAATAGAAGTTACCTTCCTCAGCATGTTTAATGGAGTTTTCACTCTGATAATATGAATGTAGTAACATTCAGACATTATACTGCCACAGAATCAAGGTGACACGGGGGCTGTAGTGGCCGTAAAATGCAGATCTCAGGCCCTGTCCCCCTTAATTCTTATTTTGCAGTTCTGAGATGGGGTCTGTGATGAGGATCTAGGAAACCGATCATTTAAAATGATTCCTCTATGATTCTTATGTAGATGGCTAGCGGACCACAATTTTAGAAACATACATTTAGAGGTTAGTTGCTCATTTTGTAAGACGATTGTTGCTTGTAGTATATTTTTCTTAGATTCCTTTAAAGAACAAACTTTCTTTTGCAATTTCAAAATTAATTGTATGTATTAATTATATTAATTAATTATATGTATTGCCCCTACATATACATGTTTGTCTTCCCAAATAAAAGTCCAATTTGGTACAGTTTTCGAGGTTGTATGAATATTATTTTGTATCCCTTGAGCTTACTTGTGACTTTGGAGCCCTTAACAAAATATAAATCTCCATGCTTAATTATAATTAAGCATGCTTGATATAATTACCCCACCTTCACCATTTTAACCTGTAGTTTAGCATTCTAGCCTTCATGTCAATTATTTTTTGTTGTTTTATAATTATAAAAATTGTCTATTATAATAAACTAATTTAATTAATTATTGTTTAACAAAATACAATACATTCAGAGGCTGGGAAGGGTAGTGGGAAAGTGGAGGGGAGATGGGGATGGTTAATGGGTACAAAAAGTAGTTAGAAAGAATAAATGAGACCTACTATTTGATAGCACAACAGGGTGGCTATAATCAATAATAACAATTGTACATTTAAAAATAACAAAAAGAGTGTAATTGAATTGTTAGTAACACAAAGGATAAATGCTTGAGGGGATGGATACCCCATTCTCCAAGATGTGATTCTTATGCATTGCATGCCCTATATCAAAACATTTCATGTACCCCATAAATATATGCACCTACTATTTACCCACAAAAGTTAAAACAATAAGCTGAGTGTGAGCACAAATAAGTTCTGTCAACGGACAAAATTTCAACAAATTCAGTTTAAAGATCTAATTGGCTTTTACTTGTGATTCTAGAATAAGGTAACACCTCAGTCTATAAAATGAAATGTGTATTCTGAGGGACTGAGTAGAGGAAGTTGGTTTTATAGGAAGAAAGTAGCTGAAAAAAGCAAAAACAGAATAAAAAGTGGATTGATCGTTTCTAAGTTGCTTTCCTTATGTAGTTAAAAATAGGGGTCTTTCTTTTTATGCTGACTCAGGTTAACTGGAATCTCCTGGCTTTTTCTTTTAAAAAAAAAAAAAAAAAAAAAAACTAGCCCATTTCAATGTTTAGTTTGATTACATGGCACTCAGCACAAGTGACTTCATTCTGATTTGGTCTGGTCTGCTTGGGCCTAGAGCAAGAGCCCAGTCCAAAACAATGACCTCCCATAAAATTTAGCAGTTCTATCTTGACATTTGCCCAGCTGCGTGAAATCAGTTAAGTCACAGATCTTTTCGGGTGTCTGGCTTTTATATGTTTGTATATTGGGATAGATGACTCTCGACATCTTTTCTATCTATAAAATTCTCATTATTTAATTTGTTTTGGAAAGTTAAACTGTCCCTTCAAAGATTGTATTCAAAGTGTTATTGCTTAACTGTAAACAAGGTACAGTATTTACTAAAAAAATTATTCTTTTTGAACTCTCTGAGATGATAATCTGCAGTCTAAAATAGCCAAAACAAAATAAGAATTCAAAACCTATAAATCATATAAAATCTGATATATACAAATTTATATAAAAGTCCCATTTCCCTCATCTTGTAAAGCCTATTTGCTACCCTTAACAAATCTTTTTAAGAATCAACCAAGTGAGAAATAATATTATATTGGTATAAGTCTGCCCCAAGGCCGAACCATTTATTAATTTTCTTTACAATAAATAACAAAAATTCCTTCTGTTGTCAGCAGAACTCTTATTCAAACACAGGATTTGAGCTGTGGGGTTAGAGCTGTCAATTATGCTTGCAGGAAATTATTATGATCTTGAAGTTCTGGTAAACTGTTTCCTGAAGACATTGCCTCAAAGTGTTGATGTAGTTACCAAGGCAAGAAAAATGTTGACTATTTTGAGGAAGTTTTGTAGAAACAAAATGTGTTTTCCTTTTGAGTCTATAAACTCATCAAGAATATAGTTTAAAATTCTAGTCAACATATCTACCAATGTCAGAGGTAGAGAAGATCCAGGAAAGAACGTTTAAAATGACAGAGGGTCTGGAGAGACGTACATTACAGTTAGACTAAAACAAATGTGACTCTTCCAAGCTGATGGCTGAGAGGAGAAACATAAATTTTTGAAATGAATAAAATGATGAGATCTCTCAGAAGTGAGGAATAATTCTTGAAGTATGAAAGAAGTAAAAATAATAGCATTTATGGACTACTTGCTGTGTGCCAGATAGTTTTCTAACAATTTATTTTCTTATTTAATCTTCACAAGAATCTTAGGAGGTAGATTCTATTATTATAACTACTTTAAAGATTAAGGACCTTAAAGCACAGACATGCTTAAGTAAATTGAGATCACATTACAAGTCGCAAAGCAAGAATGTAATCTAAAAGTTCTGTTTCCAGAATGGGTGTGTTGCAGCACTATATTACATTGCATATTACTAATAGATACAAATAAATACTATGTTACCCATTATTTATATATTCACTCAACAAAAGTTTTTGAACTTATGCTATGTACTGGGAACTGTGCTTGGTGCTAGGGATATAGAGATGAACAAACTAAATCTAGAGGAGGAGACAAATCAATGAAAAATTTCACGATGGCTTGATATAGTCTGTGGAGGAAAGGGATGGTACAGCTTGTTTCTTAAACTGAAAATTATTAGTTCTCTAAAACTGGGACAAAATGTGCCTACGTGGAGAAGGAAGAGTGGTAGGAAAAATGATTAGAGAGATAACCATTATCATAAAGAGTAGTCTGAGAGTTTAATAAATGTGGACATTATCTTATTGATTATAGGGGACCAATGAGGAGGAGTTTAAGCAGGGAAGTTACATGATCATATTTGTATTTTAGAATGATTACTCTCACTGCTGTTGCATGGAGAAAAGTTTGGAGGGGGACCCAGGGGAAGTAGGAAAAATAATAAGGAAGATGTTAATGTTGTCTAACAAGAGATAATAGTGGCCATTAATAAGACAGGGGCAATAAGAATGAAGAGGAAGGTAGATGAATAAAAAACATATAAAAGGTAAAATTCACAGGGCTTAATTAACTGGATGTGGTTGACATAATGCTGTAGTGCTTGGTTGGCATTAGGCTTCAAAAGAAGGAGAACAGGTAAAGAGGGAAGGGGCATGTGTATGTGTGTGTGTGTCTGTGTGTATTGTCAGTAAGGTGGAAAAATAAAGCGATCACTTTGTAACTTTAGGTCTCAGTTACATGAGATAAGCAGGTCTAAATGCAGGTGTGGATTGCAGAAGAGATTTTTGCTACAGATACAGCTTTTGGTGCCATCAGCATATGAA
Organism: Macaca thibetana thibetana; assembly: GCF_024542745.1. NCBI lineage: Eukaryota > Metazoa > Chordata > Mammalia > Primates > Cercopithecidae > Macaca > Macaca thibetana. The sequence goes on from NC_065598.1 coordinate 109,809,078, forward strand.
TGAGTGTGGTTGAGTTTCCTCAAGAAGAATGCATACAGGATATTGTCAAAACCCTAACCCTTAAGACAGTGGTTCACAAACTTAACTGAGTCTCAGAATCATCCTGAGACCAGAAAAAAAAAGGAGATTCCCACAACTTGAGATCCTGATTTGGTCCATCTGATGTAGGACGTAGGAATCTTCACTTTAACTGATATCTTAAATGATTCTAAGGCAAGTGAATTGCAAAATACAATTTGAGGAACACTAAATAAAAAGCTTAACATGCTGTCAGAGAAATTCAAGTCAAAACCACAATGAGATACCATCTCACACCAGTTAGAATGGCAATCATTAAAAAGTCAGGAAACAACAGGTGCTGGAGAGGATATGGAGAAATAGGAATGCTTTTACACTGTTGGTGGGACTGTAAACTAGTTCAACCATTGTGGAAGACAGTGTGGCGATTCCTCAAGGATCTAGAACTAGAAATACCATTTGACCCAGCCATCCCATTACTAGGTATATACCCAAAGGATTATAAATCATGCTGCTATAAAGACACATGCACACGTATATTTACTGCAGCACTGTTCACAATAGCAAAGACTTGGAACCAACCCAAATGTCCATCAATGATAGACTGGATTAAGAAAATGTGGCACATATACACCATGGAATACTATGCAGCCATAAAAAAGGATGAGCTCATGTCCTTTGTCGGGACATGGATGAAGCTGGAAACCATCATTCTCAGCAAACTATCGCAAGAACAGAAAACCAAAACTGCATGTTCTCACTCATAGGTGGGAACTGAACAATGAGAACACTTGGACACAGGAAGGGGAACATCACACACCAGGGCCTGTCTTGGGGTGGGGGTAGGGGGTAGGGGGGAAGGATAGCATTAGGAGATATACCTAATGTAAATGATGAGTTAATGAGTGCAGCACAACAACATGGCCCATGTATACATATGTAACAAACTTGCATGTTGTGCACATGTACCCTAGAACTTAAAGCATAATAAAAAATTAATAAAAAAAGCTTAACGTGTAAAGGAATAAAGAATCATTAAGTATACTAAATGAGAGATAGTTTGCTTATTTATGATCATATTGTTCCATGTCCATTCTTTGGAAAACCCGTGGAAATGCTATTATAAATGACTTACATTTAGGATTCCAGCTAACCCTTCAAAAGAAAATGTAATTCATATTGATGTTCCAGAATTAATTCCTGTGATCATTCTTTGATACTAAGTAATTAAATTCAGAAGTAATCATTGTTAGGGCAAATAAGCTGTAGAAAAGTCTGTTTGAATTTAAATTGCAGTTTTTTTACATTGCACTGTTACAGCACCAACAAAACCATCTTTCCGTCTACTGATAAAAGTACTTTATAGATCTACTTCCAGGTGGTTCTGAATTTTTTTTCAAACCGAAGTCAAATGTCAACAAAGCCACCTTACAAGAATTTGTTTGTTAACTTTGATACACATTGCCATTAACCAAACAAATGTTATATTATCCCTACTTTATTGACAAAATCAAGTATATGATAAGAAGGTATCAAAAAATATTACTGATTCAATTTACTCCAGCACCACTGGACAACCTTGGAAAACATGAGAAACAAGGAACATTAATTGCTGCTCACACACAGTGACTTCTTATTTCTGTTGTACTTGAAGTTCTAAATGTACAACATAGAAAGATGGCAACGAGAAAAAATAAGCCTAATATTTATTTTAAATCTGAGTAATTACCTTGTTGGATTACATATTATAGCATTTGTTGTAGGCAGACTTAGAATTTCACAAAATATACATTTTTAGTGCATTATTTTGCCCCATTTTAAAATTTGTCATTAGAAACTATTTTTTATTTTGCTTTATGAATATGAAGTTGATGTATATTAATACTTCTTGGATTTATCTCTAGATTATATTTTGTGACTAATACTTTATAATAGAAGCTCTTACACAGATCTTAACAGAAAACATTATTTTGAATTAAGAAAATGCATAGAGGATTACAAAGAAAGATGCCACGTTGAAGTTTCTTCTTTTTTATTAATTTGCCACACTAAGAATATAATCATTTACTGCTCAAGTGGGGCTCATACAATATCATTAAGGTGAATATTTGGAATAAAATCTGGAGGGAGAAAAACAACAAATGTGTGTTGAAGCAATAGGCTACATGTCAGGATGTTTAGTCATTTTCCTTGTAAAGTTAACCACTTTTAAATGCAAACTTTCTTAAGAACGCTTAAAAAGAAACTTGCTGTTTGAACAAACTGAAAGCCTAGATAATCATGGTACTTGACGGAAGCTTAGAAAACTAACTGAATGATTTAATCATTTTATTTCAATTAACTTATTACAAAAGAATAAATAAACTAAGGAGTGGAAATCTGATTGACAGATGAGAATGGGACAGAGTTGAAAAGGAATTGAGTTGATGGTGAGGGACAGAGTCCTACGTTCCCACAGTAACCTTCATTGTGTTCATTATAGTAACATTTGTGTTCACTATAGTAACTTCTGTTGGTTTTTGGGTTCTCTTGTTTTCTAGGACTTGGAAGAAGAAGTACAAACAGCCATTCAATAGGATAAATAGAAATGTGTAACCTAGGGAACCTCAAAATGTTCTAGAGGGACCTGGAATCAGTTGGACAGCAACACTGATAAGCTAAAGGAGAAGAGAAACGTTTATGTTCTAAGTGACAAAAAATAGTTTACATAGCATGCATATATGTGAGCATTGACAGGCATAAAAATACGCATATGCACCCCCAAGAGGACTTGTAAAACAGCATATACATGAATGAAAATACTTTAACAGAAAACTTCCTGATAGATTAAAAAAATACACAAGGACAGATAAGAAGGGCAATATAGCAAAGATTTCCTCTTGCCTTTTACAGGTCAAAACCTCACCCAGCAACCTTTCAGATTATGCATTTCCATAAAAGATAATGGCAATTATATTTATAATCTGTTGTTTCACAATATGTTTCGAAGTCAAGGTTATCCATTCGTAGTCATTAAAATGTATTACCAATTTAGTAGACTAAAAACTTCAAGACATTTTTTAGAAGAATAGCATGAATGGTAAAATATAGGGAAGTCTGATTTACTATGTTTAATGTAAACATTATCACAGAAAGAAGAAACAAGTAATAACGTTGAGTGACACTAAAAACCTATTTGATAAAATTCCAAATCAGTTATTAGTTAAAAGCAGCTAAATTTTTCACAGATTAAACAGAATCATTCTTGACATAATAAAATATATATTCTAAACATAAAATAAACAATAACTTATATAAGAAGGACTACAACCACTCCTATTAAGTAAGAGAAGAGAAAAGATAATGGGATACGGTCGCATTTTGATTATTAGATATTAATATGTAATATGCTGGAGATTCTTGCCAAAATATTAAGATTAAATAAATAAATAAGAAGTATAACTATTAATTATCATTAGTTGCATATAATATACTGCACACCAGGAAAACACACATAAAAATAAAAGAACAATTAAGTTTAATTTGTTGAAGTACTGTGTATAAATTCAATATGAAAGGTCAACAACTTTCCCATATATCAGAAATAAAAGTTATAAAATATAACAAATAAAAATAATCTCTTTCACTTTACGCACACACACACACACACACACACATACACACACAGAGGACAGTTCTGAGATATTAACCTATAATGCGCTAGACTCATGACAAAGACCCAACAATATTACTAATGGATATACAAATTTGAAATAATTAAGTATATTTGAAACTATAAATGATAAGTGTCAGGAAATATTTTTAATAATAATACAAATCAGTGACAAGCATTCAAAACATACCGTAAAAGGAAAGAAAACACTTAAAATCATGTTGTTGCAAGAACAAAATTCTGGAATGGACTAGAAAGGCCCCAAACAGACTTGAATACATGCAAGTTTGTAATATATGCTAAAAGTAGCTTAAAATCAGTGGGGAAAGGGAGGATCATTTAATACGTGGTGTTGTAAAAACTAATTAAATATTTGACAAAAAGTAAAACCCTTCCTAATATGATATATCCAGACAAATTCCAGGTAGAATAAAAAGACAAAGATTTAAAGATGAAAACTGTAAAGAACCAGAAAAGATTGCTGAATACTTATATACAAAGAAGAGGGCAATGGACTTTCTAAGCATGGCTTTAAAAGCAAGAACAATGAAAGAAAATGACTGATGGATTACAGTATATGAACATGCTAAGCAGTTTTGTGATGTATGTCCAAAAAAGAAAATCAGCAAGAAGCAAATGCAAATGACTAATGTTTTGTATTGTACATGCAAAAAACTATTATATTATTATAAGTCCGAGAGAGAAAAATCAATTCAATGGAAAAATGTCCAAAAGGCATGTATGGACAATTTTCAAAAACAGAAAAAGAAAAAAATACAGATGACCAAAAAATGGTATAAACTTGTTTGATTTCATTGTTAATCAAATACAAATTAAAATAGACTGAATAATTGCCTTTCACCATTTTATTGGTGGAAAGATGAGAAAGTAAGTGATCTGATACGCTGCTGATTCCAGTATAAATTGGTATGAACTTGCTGTGGAGCAGTTTGGCTTCATGCATAAAAATTATATATGGTCATTGATTGAACAATTCTACAACTAGAAATTTACTATATATAGATGATTCCATTAAAAAGACAATTTTTAACAATGTGCGAAGATTCATGTGCAAGGATATTCAAACACAGTATTGCTTTTAGTAGAAAATATCTAAACATCCTACATCAATGTAGATCCAATCAAGTAAAAACTACAACACAAATCCGATGTAGCTGTTAAAATTATTTACACACACACACACATACACACACAGAGAGAGAGAGAGATAACTCTTTGACCTATTGTTTTGCTTTTAAACCAACTTCATGGAAGTAAAAATTACATAAAATAAAATTCACCCATTTTAAGTGAACATTTTGATGATTTTAACAAATTAATTGACCATATATAACTAGTATTTTTCTAAACTTCCTAGATGTTTAATTGTCTGTCCTTACACTAATACCTTACTCTCCTGATTACTGTAGCTGTAAATTTTGAATCAGGTAGTATAAGTACTCTAGCTTTGCTCTTTTTATTTTTATTTTTGGCTATTCTATATTCTTTACATTTCATATAAATATTAGAATCATTTTGCTAATATTTACCAAAAAAGACTGCCAAGATTTTGACTGGGATTGCATTAAATTCCTAATTGGTATATTAGAATGAAACAATGTTACCAAAACCAGGCAGAGTTATAAGATAAATATCGCAAAAAAAAAAAACAAAAAAACAATATCAACTCTCCAAATACATCTTCCTGCCAAGATGCCAACTCCAAAATCCAGCTCTGGCTGAGGGAGTGGAGGATGTCTCTGGTGTCTAAAAGCTTCTAGTAAAATACTTTATCTCCTGGTTCATGATAAATTCCTTTCTGTTCCATGGCAAATTCCTTTCTGTCCCATGGCACTTTCTCCTTTCTCCTCACCAACAATCAAAGTCCCCAAAGGGGATCCAGACATCCAGTTTATCTATACTCCTGCCAAGGACAATGACTACAGTTACAGCCAGAGGGCTTCTTACTACAGAAAGTCAGTCATCATGGTTGAGTTTGTCCATTCCTTGGCATTTGTTGTTGCTGGAGCCTCCTTTCATCACTGCCAGGACCACTCTTCCTAGAGGATTTCCACACCAACTGAGGAATTCAGGTTTCCTGATGTTCAAGGCTCTACTGTCATCAAACCCCCACCTCAAAACTGGGCTACCAGAATTGGGTTGGTGTCCTAGCCCATTTGGCCTGCTATAATAAAAACCCATAAACTGAGTAGCTTATAAACAATAGACATTTATTCCTCACATCTCTGGAATAAGGAGGAAGAGTCAGTGTCAGAGTAATGTCATACAAGAAAGACAACTGGCCATTGCTTCAAAGATAAAAGCAGACCAGGAGCCAGGAAATGAAGAAAGCCTCTTGAAACTGGAAAACGTTAAGGAAATGAATGCTCCCCTAGAGCCTCTAGAAGGAATGTAGCCTTGTGTAACTTTCATTTTATCCCAGTGAGATTCATATGTTGAAACCTTATCCTCAGTGTGATGGTATTAAAAGATAGGTCCTTTGAAAGGGAATTCGGTGGTGAGAGTGGAGCCTTCATGAATATGATTAGTGCCCTTAGAAGAGGCTGAAGAGACCAGAGTTCCTCCCTTCCACCATGTGAGGACAAAGCTGGAAGGTGCCGGCTTTGAACCAGAAATCATGCCCTCACCAGACACCAAATCTTCTAGTGCATTGACATTGGAATCACCAGCCTCCAGAAATGTGAGGAATAAATGTCTATTGTTTATAAGCTACTCAGTTTATGGGTTTTTATTATAGCAGGCCAAATGGGCTAGGACACCAACCCAATTCTGGTAGCCCAGTTTTGAGGTGGGGGTTTGATGACAGTAGAGCCTTGAACATCAGGAAACCTGAATTCCTCAGTTGGTGTGGAAATCCTCTAGGAAGAGTGGTCCTGGCAGTGATGAAAGGAGGCTCCAGCAACAACAAATGCCAAGGAATGGACAAACTCAACCATGATGACTGACTTTCTGTAGTAAGAAGCCCTCTGGCTGTAACTGTAGTCATTGTCCTTGGCAGGAGTATAGATAAACTGGATGTCTGGATCCCCTTTGGGGACTTTGATTGTTGGTGAGGAGAAAGGAGAAAGTGCCATGGGACAGAAAGGAATTTGCCATGGAACAGAAAGGAATTTATCATGAACCTCATGAACCAGGAGATAAAGTATTTTACTAGAAGCTTTTAGACACCAGAGACATCCTCCACTCCCTCAGCCAGAGCTGGATCTTGGGGTTGGTATCTATTTGGATAGTTAATGTTGGGTTTGTTGTGATATTTATCTTATAATTCTGCCTGGTTTTGGTAACATTGTTTCATTCTAATATACCAATTGTATCTCAGCTGCCTATACAGCAACAACAGGGAAAACAAAAAGCTGGCTGAAAAATCTGAAGAGAAAATCAGGGTATCAGATGTCCACAGGGGGCTCTGAAACGATTGCTTATAATCCTGAAGATAAAGAAGAACCCATATACGTGCAAAGCAATACACATGCCCATGAAAGGACTGAGAAGGCTCTGTCACCTCTGGCTGACCTTAAGGTTCTAGTCTAAGACAGAGGTGTAAACTGTCAGCGAGAGCATTGAAGGTGGGCCCCAACATGCACACAGAAGCTCAGCAAAAACTGGAGAGATATAGGTCCAAGGTGTTTAAGGAAACTTCTAGACAACAATGAACTGACTGCTAAACTAACTGAACAGAGACTTCAGTGGTCACACATGAAGATTTATACATATTTTACAGAATTAGTTCATTTTAAATGACCAACTTTTGACAAAAACTTAGAAGACATGCAAAGAAACAACAAAGTATGGCTCAAACAGGAGTAAAAAAGAATTAAACATAAAGTGTTGTTGAGGAAGCCCAGCTGTTAGATGTGTTAGGCAAAGATCTAAAACAAGCTATCTGAAATAGATTCCAAGAACTCTAGGAAAATGTGCCTAAAAAAACAAATGGAAATTGTGAGAACAATGTATTACCAAATACAGAATGTAAGATTAAAAATTATTTTTAAAATGGAAATTTTAGCGTTTTCAGTACCATAACTGAAACAAAAGAATTCACTAGAGGATTTCAACTTCAAATTTCAGCTGGCAGAATAAATAAGCAGCATATTTAAAGATGGGTCAATAGAGATTACCTAGCCTGAGGAACAAAGAGAAAATATAATGTAGAAAAATAAACAGTGCCTCAGAAACCTATGGTGAACCATCAAGCATACCTAATTGGGTTTCAAGAAGGAGAGGAGAAAAAGAGGCCAACAATTTTTTTGAAGAAATAATGGCCAGAAAGTTATTCTCATCAATAATATTAGTCTGCACATCCAGGAAGCTCAGCAAATTCCAAGTAGGAGAAAATCAAAATGACACAAAACTAGACAAATTATAATCAAACTATTGAAAGAGAAAATTTTGAAAGCAACAAAAGTAAATGATTAATCACGTAGAAGACACCCTCAATAAGATTAACAGCTGATGTTTAATTAGAAATTCAATGTTTTTTCATTATACAAAAACACTGTGAAAACTAGGAATAAGAGAAAATGTCCTCATCCTGATAAAGAGCATCTATAGAAAATCTATAGAAAACATCATATTCAATTATGAGAGACTTTAAGCTTTCCCATTCACGAACAAGATAAGGATGTATTCTTTGGCCACTTCCATTCAACACTGGATTGGAATTTCTAACCAAAGCTAAAAGCAATTTCAGCAAGGTTGAATAATGCATTACCAATATACAAAAATTAATTATATTTCTTCACACTAGCCATGAAATAGCAAAAGATGAAATTAAGTAAGCAATTCATTTACAATAGGATAAAAAAATACTTAGAGATGAGTTTAACAAAAGAAGTGCAAGGCTTGAACACTAAAACTACAAAACATTGTCAAAAGCAGTTAAAATATATAAATAAATGGAACAATATCCTGTGCTCATGGATTGTAAGATTTAATTTGGTTAAGATGGCAATAATCCCCAAATTGATCTACAGATTCAAAGACATTCCTATCAGATCCGCCATTGGCTTCATTTTAGAAATTGTCAAGATAATCTGAAAATTGATATGGAAACTCAAAGGACCCATAATAGCCAAAACAATGGTGAAAACGAACTCAGTTGGAAGACATAATTCCTGATTTCAAAACTTCCTGCAAAGCTACAATGATTAAGTTGATGTGGTACTGCCATGGTAATAGACATATGGATTAAAGGAACGTAATTCAGAGTCCAGAAGTAAATCTTTATGTTATGGTCAATGTATTTTTCACCAGGATGCCAAGAAAACTCAATGCCAAAAGACTGAAATTCAAAACATGGTGCTGGCACGACTGGATATTCACATACAAGAGGATGACTTTAGATGGCTACCTCATCTGCTATAAAATTAACCCCAAATAGATCATAGACATAAATATGAGGTAAAAGTATAAAACATTTAGAAATAAAACATAAAAGTAAATATTCATGACCTTGTAGTTTCTTATCTGTGACATCAAAAGCACAAGTGACTGAAGGAAAAAACAGATTGAACTTCATGAACAATAAAAACGTTTGAGCTGCAAATGATACCACTACGAAAGTGAAGAACAAGCTAAAAAATGGCAGATGATATTTGAGAATCATATATCTGTAAAGAAGCTTGTGTTCCAAATATGATAAGAACACTTACAACTCAAAATTAAAAAGACAATAATCCAGTCAAAATTTTGCAATGGATTTCAATACATATTTCTCCTAAAAAGATACACAAATGCCAATAAGTATATTCAAGGATGCTCAATGTCATTGGTCATTAGAGAAATGCAAATAAAAAATGAGATATCACTTCCCTTCTACTAGGAAGGCTAAAGTAAACAAGATATAACTGGGCATGGTGGCTCACACCCGTAGTCCTAGCTACTGAGGCGGGAGGATCACTTGAGCCCATGAGTTAGAAGTTACAGTGAGCTATGATCACATCATCACACTCCAGCCTTGGTGACAAAGTGAGACCCTATACTTTAAAAACAATAAATAAAGTAAATAAGATGGACAGAAATGAGCGCTGGTAAAGAAGTGACGGCATTGAAAAAAACCCAGAGGATGAAAAAAATTTTTAAATCATTTATTTCTTAAGTGTCTAGTACCTTGAATATATAAAGAGCTTATGATTCAATAATAAAAAGGAATAACTGAATTTAAAACGAGCAAAAGACTTAATGGATATTTATCCAAAGAATATATAGAAATTACCCAAGAAACAACATTATTCATAATAAACAAAAGTTGAAACAACCCCAATGTCCATCAGTTGATGAATGTGGTAAATCCATATACAGTGTAATATTACTGAGTCATAAAAGAGAGTGAAATACTGATGCAGACTACAACATGGATGAACCTTGAAAATATTATGCTTAGTGAAAGAAGCCAGACACAAAAGGCACTTACTGTATGATTCCATCAATATAAAATTTCCATAACAGGGAAATACATAAAGAGTCATTATCACCTGAGGGTAGGAGTTAAGAGAAGCAAAGAATGATTGATAATTGGTATTAGGTTTCTTTCTGTGGTGATGGAAATCTTCTAGAATTATATAGTGACAGTGGTGTCACAACTTTGTGATATACCAAAGCCACTGAATTACGCATATTACATTGACTTGTTGTATGTGAACTATATCTCAACAAAAATTGTTCAACATCGTAACATTTATGAGATATATCCATGTTTGTGTACATGCCAATAATTAATTTTATTTCTGAGTACTATTTTAACATATAAAAGTACTAAAAATTGTTTATCCATTCTCCTATAGGTGGTCACTTTGGATTATTTTCGATCCTTGGCTATTGTGTACATGTGAATATATGAAAATTATTTACAATTCTATTTTTGGGCCTACAACTTCATTTCTTTTTGATAAACCCCTGTGGATGAAATTGCTGGATCATGGGGTAAATGCATATTTAACACATAAAGAACTGCCATACTGTTTTCCAGAATATTTGCACAATTTTACAGTCTTGCCAGCAAAGTGATAGAGATCAGTTGCTCCAAATCCTCACCAACACTTAATGTGGACAGGTTTTAAAAATTTTAGTTAGTCTGGTAGGTATATAGTCATATTTTATTGTGGCTTTATCTTGCATTTATCTGATAACTAATAATGTTAATCACCATTTTGTCTGCCTATCGGACATTGTCATATCTTCCTTTGTGAAGTGTATGTTCAACTACTTTAAATTGGGTTCTTTCTACTTTTTTATTAAATTTTAGTAATTCTTTATATATTCTAGACGTAAGTTTTTGTAAGATACAGCTATTGCAAATATTTTCCTTGAGCCTATAGCATACCTTTTCATTTCATTTATAATGTAGTAGCTTTTTATTGTGAAATAATTCCAAATTTACAGGAAAATTTCAAGAATAGTGCAAAGAACTCTCATATAACTTTTACCCAAATTTTCCAGTTGTTAACATTATACTGATTTTTCTTTTTCCATTGTCTACGTATCTATCAGAGCTATCTATCTGTTATAGCTGTCTCGCTATCATAGTTTCTATCTCTGTTTAGTGTTTTCTCAACCAATTGGGAATAAGTTACAGACCTGTTGCCCAGTTGCATCTAATTACATCAGTGTGTTTTTCTTAAAATACAAGAGCACATTCCTACCAAATCACAGTACAAAAATGTAAATCAAAATGCTACCATTGATATGTTGATATTTCCTTAGATTGATAAAAATATAAATATCTCAACCCAAATGCCAATATCGTGCTTAATGAGAAAATACTGAAGCCGCTTAATATAAACAAAAATGAAATGATGTTCCTTATCATCATGAGTATTTAACATTGTTATGAATGTACTAGATAACACAATTAGAGATGGAAAAAATAATTGGCATAAAATAGAGTTGTTAAATTTTAAAAGTTGATAAAATTTGGTAAATTACCATTAATTGAAGATACTTTTTTTTAAAACCTGGAAACTAAAAAAAAAAAATCAAATGATAAACTATTTAAAATTGTTAAGGGAAATCAGAAATTTGAATGAGTATCAAATTAATATACAGAAAACAATATTATTTAAGTGTGTGTTAAAAACCTTTAAGGAATATAATGACAATAAACAGCTTATTTGAAATAATAAAAATGAAATAAGCAAGAATAAACCAAATACAAAATATACAAGATCTATATGGATAAAACATTATAAAGCTTTGAAAGATACACAAGAATACTTGATGATCTGAAAAGATATGGATAATATGCCTCAATATTGTAAAGATGCAATCATTCCTAAATCATTCTGTATGTATAATATAATACAATTGTAAGTAGTGCAATATTTTTTGGATCTAAATGAGCTACTTCTAAAATCCACATGGAAAATAAGTGTGCAAAGATAGCTGGAAAAATTCTGGAAAAGATGAATAATTTCATTGTGACATTTCCTACAAGCTTTCAAATATAAAATGTATGTGAAATAATTAAAATTTTGGTTCTCACACATGAATAGATGTACCTATGAATAGAATTAAAGGTCCGGAAACAGATCCATACAATATAAATTATCTATTTTCTTTTCTAGATTCCTGTGTTTTATATCAGACTTAAAGCAAGTTTTCTCAATCTATGACAGGAAGAAAAATTCTGTAATTTTCACATTTCATTTTTTAATTAAAAATAACTTTATGGCAACAGAAAATCTATAAAGTGAATAGACAAATGGCAAACATGAAAACATTGTTGCACTGCATGTCACAAAGTCTAATTTTCTTAATAGTTGTTTCTAGAAGAGAGAGGTTAACAAATATTTTTGACAGACTTTTGGGTGCAGGGGAAGAAAAACCGGAGTCCAAGGATTTCCAAGGTGGGGTGTGACATGACCCCACACTTCGGAGTGGGAACAAAAAGGGCTAGATATAGAAGAGCTTCTATAAAGAAGAACATAAACATAAAAGGAAAATGAAAATTGAATATAAACTGAGTTCACAGAAAAATATAGAATAGGCTATTTTATATGTATAATGTAACCCAGTTCTTATTCATGATAATAAAGTGGCAAATTATTAACCAGAGATACAATTATACTTCACCTTATTACCAAAATTTGAAGGTCTTGATAACATGTTCTTAGTTGGTAAAAATGTGGAGCAACAAGCATTAAATTTGCAGAACTTGTATGAAGCACAATTTAACACTATCAATCAAATTTTTTGAATGGACATAACTTCTATGTCCAATAATGACAAAACAGAAGACTCAGACCAATAATCCAATTGAGAAAAAATACAAAGGCTAAAAATATTTAAATATATTTCCCATACTTAAATAGATGTATCTAAGAGCATATATATGGATATAATTGGAGACATTGGAGAGCTATTAAGATAATGAAGACTTATGGATCCAAGACAAGATATGGGAGAGTAGAAAACCCAGAAGATCCAGAGCAGTAAGCCCAGCTGGAAATGTCCATCTATTTCAGAAGAGGGAGGTTGAGGAATATTTCAATAAGTTTGTGGGATGTGGAGACAAAATCTTGAGTTCAAGACCTACCAAGGGTAGTGTAATAAATGCCTACAGTTTGGGTTGGAAACACAAAAATCTAAACACTAGGAGTAAGAGGAAAACAAGAACTAGATGTGCTCCCACAAGGGATGAGGTCAAACTTGAAATAATCTCAATATCTGAAAATGGTCAGATGTGATGCAAGAATGTCAGTGTCCCTAGCCACTTGCCAGAAGCAAATGTAACTCTTCTCTGAAGGAAGATATCATCATATGCCGGAAATTATTTCCATAATTTTTCCATATACAATTAGAAGTATTTGTATTAGTCAGGGTTCTCTTAGAGGGACAGAACTAATAGGATATATATATGTTTACTAAGTATTAACTTACATGATCACAAGGTCCCACAATAGGTTGTCAGTAAGCTGAGGAGCAAGAAGAGCCGGTCCGAGTCCCAAAACTGAAGAACTTAGAGTCTGTTGTTTGAGGGCAGGAAGCATCCAACAGGGGAGAAAGATGTAGGCTGGGAAGCTAGGCCCATCTCTCCTTTTCACGTTTTTCTGCCTGCTTTATATTTGCTGGTGGCTGATTAGATGGTGCCTACCCGATTAAGGGTGGGTCTGCCTTCACCAGCCCACTGACTCAAATGTTAATCTCCTTTGACAACACCCTCACAGACACACCCAGGATCAATATTGCATCCTTCAATCCAATCAAGCTGACACTCAGTATTAACCATCACAGTGTTCAATCAAACATAACTAAGGAAATTAAAAGACTAGAAAACATGAGCGAAATCAGAGAAACAATGGATAATATAAATTGATATGTAGTAGCAGACTATAAGAGTTAACAGAACTTATTAGCTATACTGAATATGCTCAAAGACATAAAATAAAATAGAAATTTTTGTCACAAGCTGAAAACTCCAACAAATGATCAAGCAGAAAATGTAGAACTATAAATCTAAAATAAACATCAATAACTCAGTAATTGGTTTAATAGAGGGTTACACAGTAAAAAGAGAATTTAGCAAACTGGAGGATTTTTGCCTCATTCTTTATCATTCTTTATCTCCTTTCCTTCTGGGACTCCAATTACATATATGTTGCCATCTTTAGCTATAGTTTCTATGTCCCTTATTATATATTTTCCATCCATTTGCCTCTACGTACTTTAAGTCCTCTACCCTAGGACTTAAAGTATAATTTTAAAAAAAAGAGAAAAAAACTGAGGAAAGCTGAATAAGACAGGTGGATTGTATCAATGTCAATATATTGGTTGTGATTTTGTACAATAGTTTTGCAAGATCTTACCATTGAGGGGAACTGGATAAAGGTATGTGGGATGTCTCTATATTCTTTTTTACAATTTCACATGAATCTATGATTATTTGAAAAGAAAATGTTTAGGAATAAAAACAGGACATATTATATGAAGTCATTGCCTTTAATGGTAATTATCATATTAGCAAAAGACTATTTTCAAGGGAATAACTATACACGTATGTTTTTAGTCATTACCCATAGTTGATGATACCACTGATAACTAGATTCCATGTTTTTGCTAAGACATTACTCAGATATTTTTGAAATTAATAGAGGTGATCAAGGATTTCCATTCTTGACCTATCTGGCAATCATCGTTCTTTTAGATTGTAGTATATTCCTCAAAATAAAATAGATGACTGGAGATCATTTAGCTGATTCCTAGTTTAATGACTGTTGGATACATGCAACCCACAGTCTAGCTCCCCCGAAATAATTCTTATGGGTCCACAGTCCTCACATTGGGAGTCTATTTTTTTCAAAACTTTTAAAAATGTAAAATCATGTGTATTGAGATCAAATATGGCAAGGGCATTATTTTGTCCTAAAATATGTATATATCTGCTAAAAGACATAATTGGAAATTATCAAAACAAAGAAGAAAACAACACACAATATTTATTTCGGATCTCTGAATCTGTTTTTACTACATTGGAAAAAAATAAACAAGAATTGTATTTCAAAATATCTTAAGACTTATCTTGGTATCTCATTCATAACCACACACATAAAAGGTGAGTTTCTGTTACTGAATGAATAAATCATTGAACATATTTATTTTCTTTTCTTTTTTCTTTCTTTTTTTTTTTTTTCAGACAGTGTCTTGCCCTGTAGACCAGGCTGGAGTATAGTAGTGCCATCACTGCTCACTGCAGCCTTGACCCTCCAGGTTCAAGCAATCCTCTGACTTCAGCTTCCCAAGTAGCTCGGACTACAGGAGCACACCACCACAACTGACTAATTTTTGTATTTTTGTAGAAACGGGGTTTCTCCATGTTACCCAGGCTGGCTCAAACTCCTGAGCTCAAGCTATCTGCCTATCTCACACTCCCAAAGTGCTAGAATAACACTCATGAGGCTTTGTGTCCAGCCAATTGAACATATTTCAATTAACTTTATAAGACTGGGCAGTCTGATGAGCAAAAATACTTTTAAAAAAATTTTCTGGAGGACTTAGGAGCCTGTCTAGATTAAATAAGTCTCATGAACAGCAAAAGTAGAAGGTAATGCTAGGCAATTCAGGACCTGGATTGCGTAGGTACATTGAATACCACATTGGAAAGGTTGAGTTTTATGTGATAAACACTGGGGAGGCCCGATTAGTGAAGTAAAAATATAATAATTTTCTTTTAAGTAAAATAACTCGTGTAGGAACTTCCTCATATGTGAATCTAATAGGAAAACGAATAAATCAGCGAAATTTTACACATTCTGCTTCTCCATTTGTGCCACTGGTCTTTAATAACATTATATAAATAAGGGACACATTCAGGGAGAATTTTAGTTCCTAAAAACAGTGACAGTTTGGTAGAGAAGCTTCCATCTGTCTTACATTGTGTATAGCCCAACCCCAGCCAAAGCCAGTGATGGATATTGACTGTAGGGATCATGGATTCTCATCTTTGGAAAAAATAAAACTCAAGGTTTTTAAAACAACAATTATTTTTCAAATAAGCTAAAGCATTCTCAGCATTCATGCCTGTGTGTGTGTGTGTGTGTGTGTGTGTGTGTGTATACACATATATGTATTCACACTTTTGGAAAATTAAGGAGCATAGAATAACACTAGGAGCCAGATTTTGAATGAGCAAAGGATCAAGGGAGAAACTAAAGAAATCCCTGGTACTTTAAGTATTACCAAAAGATGATAATTCCATGATCACTGCTCGTAATAGTGTTTTATAAGAGGATTCTGAGAAACAATAAGCCAGGGGACTTTTGTATATTAATTGACAATCACTGAAGACACATGATTTTATAGAGAGAGACTTGAGAATGCAGAGCATATGTGACATCTTCAAATACACACGGTGACTTTTAACATTTCTAAAATCAGGATAGAAAGAATCAAGTCTTACTCTACCCCACCCAATTGATCACTGACACTTGCTCTGAAAATTACATGGTAAATGTGGTGATTTTTTTGCCGCAAAATATAATATTCTATTAGATAGTATTACTGAACAGAAGGATAGTTGATAGAAAAGTCCATAATGCATAATAATTACCAAGGATTCAATGTAAAACTCTTTAGAAGTCAGGATAAGGTAACTGATGTTCTTCAGGTATTAAGCATGGTCTATTAACATGATTTAAGATTGTGGATGACTTTCCGGGATGAGGAATTACTATGGTCTGAATGTTTGTGTCCCCCGGCCCAAATTAATATGTTAAAGTCCTAGCCCCCAAACTAAGTGTATTAGGAGGAGGAAACTTTGGGAGGTGATTAGGGCTCCATTCTCATAAATGGTATTAGTGCCCTTATAAAAGAAGCCTGGGAAAGCTCTGAGAGCTCCCTTATCCTTCTATCCTGTGAAGTTACAGTGAAAAATGGGCATCCATGAAACAGGAAGTAGGCCCTCACCAGAAACCAAATCTGCTAGCACCATAATCTTGGACTTCCTAGCCTCCAGAATGGTGAGAAATAAATGTTTGTTGTTTATAAGCCCCCCGGTTTATGATATTTTTGTTATAGCAGCTTTGATAGACTGAAAACAGAAAGTATTCTTTTCTCTTTATGTTTGATCTTCTTGGCATAACAAATTCAATCTTATCAGAAATTAAATCTGCCAAATTAAGCTGTACACAGTAGAAATTGGGGAAAACAAACTAATAGAAGGCTTATTATTGGAGAATAAAAAACACCAACCTCAGTTACCACAAAAGGAATGATTAGTTTAGTTCAATTAAAACTACAAGCAATTTAAGAATGATATCTGCAAAAGGGCCAGATATATCACCTTGATTGCACTCTTTCCCCTGTCCTCACCTAGTACATTACCAAATCCTATCCATTCTTCCTATATACTGAACAAAGTATTTTTAAGACATATCTTTAATCCATCTTATTTTTCTCATTCCACTAGGAAACAAGCCATAGTCATCTCTTTCTTGGACTGTGGTAACGGCCTCATAATTATTTTCCCCGCTTTCTCTTTTGCTCACCTCCAAGCGGTTCTTTCCAGTTCCATCAGAATTATCTTTAAAATGTGTAAATCTCAAGATATAAGCCTCTCATTTAAAACCCTTCTATTGTTTCTTGTCATATTTAATGAGGAATGAAGAATTTTGGTTCTACGGTCAGACCACTTGAGTTTGAAATCTATCTGTGCTATTTTACTAGTGACCGGGGGCAAGTCACTTAACCTCTCTGTTCTCCGCTTTTCTTATCTTGAAAATGAGAATAATAATACCCACCTTCCAGGGTTTTCGTGAGGATTGAATGTGATGATACAAGTAAAGCACTTAGAGGCCAGGCTTGGTGGCTCACGCCTGTAATCTCAGCACTTCGAGAGGCTGAAGTGGGATAATCCCTAGAGCCCAGGAGTCCAGGACCATCCTGGGCAACATAGTGAGACTCCATCTGTACTAAAAAAAAAAAAAAAAAAAAAAAAAAAACAAAACAAAAACCTAAAAAGCAAGTAAAGCACGTAGAACAATTTCTGACACTCTTATAATCTTATTACTCTAAACATGAAAACACCTACCAGAGATATAAGATCTTATATGACTTGACAGTTGTCCACCTCTCAGAACTCATCTGTGCCCGTCTTCCCCTCACTACACTGCAGTCACACTGGCCTTTTGGTTCTTTTTGCCCAAATTCACGTAGCACATTCCCATCTCAGAAAATTTGCTCATACTCTTCTTTCTGCCTAAATACTCTCTCCCCACACTTGACCTGGCTGGCTCCTAGTCATCTTACTGGCTTCGTCTTGAAAGTTACTTCCCACAAATAGGTTTTTTCTGACCATCTAATCTAAAGTGGGTCATTGCAGTTACTTCATTTCCTCCTTGAATATATTTACATTTTTATTTGCAAGCTTGTTTGTTTAATGTCTGTCTCCTTTACTAGACTGTAGTATCAACTGAGGTAAAAGAAAAAAATGTTTTTAATCGTATTCTTAGAACTTTGAAAATTATCTGATACAAGGCACTTTCTCAATAAATGTTGGCTGAAATAGAAAGACATACTTAAAAGAAATAAATATACTACCATTTATACAAGCCAGAGAGGGGGTATACTCCAGAAAAAATAATCTAAAATGTACAAGTTAATTCTTTTGTTATCAGAATTGGTCAGATCCTAATGAAATATCAGAGCCATAACAAACAACTGTGGCATCTGAGGCAGGCAGCAACAAATGCGACCATAACTCTACAGAACAATGTACTATGAGAAAAAAAAAGTAGAGGACGAAAAAAAGGAATCAAAGAAGCCCTAGAACATTAGCATTTCTGCCCTTGACATAGAGTGTCTGGCTTTTTCATCATTGCTGGCTGCCACGAAGTCTGGCTTAGGGCCAGAGACAAACTCACCACTGTGCTAGTGCAACTAGAGAATCCTGATTGAGGGAAAGGTGATGTTTCTTGAGGCAATAAGCTTAGTATGTACATTTGTCTTGTTTTTAAATAGGTGATTTTTAAAGCAATTTTATGTTTACAGTAGAAAAAAAAAAAGCAGAAAGTACATAGTTCCTATACCTCCTTACTCTTTTGTCAGTTTTCCCTATTATTTACATTTTGCACTGGTATGGT
This sequence comes from Macaca thibetana thibetana, assembly GCF_024542745.1. NCBI lineage: Eukaryota > Metazoa > Chordata > Mammalia > Primates > Cercopithecidae > Macaca > Macaca thibetana. The sequence goes on from NC_065598.1 coordinate 109,828,341, forward strand.
CCATTTGTTACAATTGGTGGGCCAATGTTGATTGGACACAGTTCCAGTGTATGTATCAATGTTTATATTTTAAATTGCGATAAAATATAGATAAAATTTATTATTTTAACCAGTTTTAAGTGTACAGTTCAGTGACATGAAGTACATTCACATAATTGTGCAGCCACTACTACCACCCATTTCCAGAATTTTTTCATCTTACAAAACTGAAACTCTGCACTCATTAAAAAATACCTCCCTTTTCCTCACAAACACCGTTCTACTTCTATCTCTATGAATTTGACTACTTTAGGTTCCTCAAATATGTAGAATCATACAATGCTTGACTTTTGCGATTGTCTTATTTCACTTAGCATAATGTCTTCAAGGTTCATCCATGTTGTAACATGTATCAGAATTTCCTTGGTTTATATAGCTGAATAATACTCCATTGTATGTAAATACCACACTTTGTTTATACATTCATTCACTAATAGACATGTGGTTTGCTCCTACCTCTTGGCTATTGGGAATAATGCTGCTATGAACATTCGTGTACAAATATCTGTTTGAGTCTTTGCTTTCAATTGTTTTGGGTATATACCCAGAAGTGGAATTGCTGGATCATACGCTATTTCTATTTTTAATTTTTTGAGGAATAGTCACACCATTTTCCATAGTGGCTGCATCATTTTACATTTCTAAGAGCAGTGCACAAGGGTTGAAATTTCTCCACATCCTTGCAATCCTTATTATTTTCTGTTTTTAAAAACATATATATTATATATATGTATGTATATATTATATATATGTGTGTATATATATATGCCATCCTAGTGGGTATGAAGTGGTATCTCACTATGGTTTTGATTTGCATTCACTTAGTGATTAGTGATATTGAAAATCTTTTCATGTGTTTATTGGCTATTTGTACATATGCTTTGGAGAAATGTCTATTCAAGTCCTTTGCCCATTTTTAAATCTGGTTGTTAGCGTTTCTGTTTTTGAGATACAGGAGTTCTTAATATTTATTCTGGATATGAACCTCTTGTCAGATATATGATTTGTGAATACTTTCCCCAAGTGTGTCAGTTGATTTTTTGCTCTTTTGATAGTGTCATTCATGCAAAAAATTTTAATTTGATATAATTTAATTTCTCTAATTTCATTCTTTTGTGTAATTATACATATTTTTAAAAAACATTTCTAGCCCCATGTACTTTAATGACCTTAAGCAACATGTTTTGTTTTTGTGTTTGTTTTTGTTTTGACACAAGGTATCATTCTGTTGCCCAGGCTGGAGTGCATTGGTGCAACCAAGGCTCACTGTAACCTTGACATCCCAAGTTCAAGTGATCCTCCCACCTCAGCCTTCGAGTAGCTGGGACCATAGGTGCCCGACACCACACCCCAAGCCTGGCTAATTTTTTGTATTTTTAAAGGAGACAGGGTTTCACCATGTTGCCCAGGCTGGTCTAGAAATCCTAGGCTCAGGCGATCAGTCTGCCTTGGCCTCCCAAACTGCTAGGATGACAGACTTAAGCAACTTTTTGATAACCCTGCCTAAGTTACAGCTCTGCAACTGAGATTTATTTCCAAACAACCTAACTTTGAAAATGAAGAGAGCCATGAGCAAACACAAATGATATGTAGTTTGATAGATGGTAATTTGAAGGAAAAGTTCTAACAATTGGAGTTTTCAAAAGCAGAGAGAGTGTTGGCATTAATTTGGAATTTGATTTTACAAGGCTTTTTTTCCACTTAGTTTTCCTTTTTTATTTTCTTGAAACTATCTTTCCTTTTAGAAATCAGTTTGCCAGGAAACCACCTCCCCTCCCACCACGCCAGGCAGGCCACAGCCATCTTTTTTTAAACCTCCCTGATTTTCCCTCACACCCCCAAACAGGAACTCCCCAGGGTGGCCTTCAGAAGCCTGGAGTCTCTTTCTGTCTGACAGGACACCCTGGTGGCCGTGAAGTCCCCTCTGCCACGACAGAGGTTTCTGACTGTGGGACACATTGTGGTTTTTGTTTTCTTCCAGTCTTCTAATTTAAAAAGACATTCCTGGGTGACAGGCACAGTGCAGAAGCGTGAGCTATCGAAAGAACCTGGTGAGTTCTCACAAGGCCCAGCAAACCTGGTTACATTCCACAGCACTAGTGACTTGCTTGTGGAAGTCTGGAAGTTGCTTGTGTGTCACGGTGACGGCTCTCACGGTTGTCTCCTTTGGCAAATCCTTTAAGGAATTCTCTAACCATTGACACTGTTCTTAGATCGCCTTGCAGTGGCATTTAGCCATACGAATTCTACTGTGGAAAACAGACAGACTCATCGGTGCCAAAAAGTCATACAGGAAATATGGCCACTTTTATGCGAGTCTCTAAATAAGCACCCGGCTCATAATCAGATTGCAAAGCACTGTTGCAGGTGCCTGCTCTTTGCGGTTCGCTGTGTAGGCAAAGGATCTGCTGTGCTGCTGTAACCACTAGAATGATTCACACCATTTGTGTGAATGCATGCCACGTACGTCAGCATTCTTGTTTCCTATACCTTGGCATTATCCTCGTAGATGAGTATGGCATGGAAGATGGCTGTGGGCAGGGACCACCAGACATGTCCAGGCACTGCGCATTCCCACCTTTCAGCTCCTAGAACAGCAGAATGGTCTCCAGAATCACTCTGACACTGTAGATGACCTGTTCAGGCTATCCACCAGGTTTATTCAGCGTAGCCCTGTCACCTTGCTCAGAAGCCAAGTAGTCATCCCTATCTTACAGTGGGCCATTGCTTCTACTAACATGGACCACTGGGATGCCAATTGTAAGGTCATGAGGCTCCTATAAGAACTCATGACTTCCGTAAATCAAGACTTTGATTTACGGAAAGAACTGATGGACAGGAGATTAACCAGCTTGGACAGCAGCTTGTCAGACAACTGCCCCACACATGCTGCTTGTGTCTCCCCACCCCATACTCACATGGGGCGGAAGTGCTCTGGGAGATCATGCAGGTGGACAGACCGACTTTTTGGTGATGGTTATAGAATTCCTTAAAAGGCTTTTTTAAAAGCCTTCAATTGAACTTACAACAATAAGGTTTTCGCTATACAGAGAAAAAAAAAACAAAAACAAAACACCATATATATATGTATATATTTTGTTTGTTTGTTTGCTTTTTGAAGATGGAGTTTTGCTCTGGTTGCCCAGGCTGGAGGGCAATGGCAGGATCTTGGCTCACCGCAACGTCCACCTCCCGAGTTCAAGTGATTCTTCTGCCTCAACCTCCCGAGTAGCTGGGATTACAGGCATGCGCCACCATGCCTGGCTAATTTTGTATTTTTATTAGAGACGGGGTTTCTCCATGTTGGTCAGGCTGGTCTCGAACTTCCGGCCTCAGGTGATCCACCCGCCTCGGCCTCCCAAGGTGCTGGGATTACAGGCATGAGCCGCAGCGCCTGGCCGAAAAAATATAGGTATTTTAAATGTGGCTGGGCTGCACCTTGTGGAGCGCGGGTGTGGCTGCGCAGGCGCCAGCCGCCAACTGTCACAGAATGCGTTGCCTGAGCCCGGATGCCAGCGTACCTGCGGCTCCGCACTCGGGGCTTGCGAGGAGACTGGCAAGCGCAGACGCCACGTACTATATCCCCTGAGACACGGTCACCATTTTTGGTCGCCATTCTGCTGGCACTAAGGTGCTGGGGTCGGTAGAAGAGTAAGTGAGAGCATCGTGGGTGGTGCGGTCGCAGCCATGTCATTGTTACCGCTGCGGGTGGCGGTGGTGCGCTCAAGTAACCAGAACCGGAGCATGGAGGCACACAGTATCCTCAGCAAATGAGGATTCAGTGTCCAGTCCTTTGGAACAGCACCTCATGTGAAGTTTCCAGGACCAGCACCTAACAAGCCAAATATTTATGATTTCGAAACCACATATGATGAAATGTACATTGATCTTATCACGAAAGACGAAGAATTCTATACACAGAATGGCATTCTGTATATGTTAGACAGAAATAAGAGAATCAAGCTCCGGCCAGAAAGGTTCCAGGATTGCAAAGATGTGTTTGATCTGATCATCACTTGTGAAGAGAAAATTGATGACCGGTAGTGGAAGATCTGAATTCCAGAGAACAGGAGACCTGCCAGCCAGTGCATGTGGTGAACATGGACATCCAGGACAACCAGAAAGATGCCATCATAGGGGCATTTCTCATCTGCGAGCTCTGCCAGTGTATGCAGCGTTCAGAGGATACGGAGAATGAGATTGATCAGCTGCTGCAGAAGTTGGAGGAGAAGAATGGCCAGGCCTTCCTGCACATGGTCTGCTTCTACTAATGGTCTGGCCTGGAGCCCGTGCTGTCACCACCGCTTACTGCTGCTGCTACCACCACCATGGCCAACTTTGCCACTACTGCTGCCGCGGCTGCCTCCCTTGCCACTGCAGCCCTTCTGAAGCCATCGTGTTGAACTTACTTTTGTTAATACATTTTACTTCCTGATATTTGTTTATACTTTTGGATATTTGGTTGATGATTCTTTACCCAAAGGAATCGTACTTGTAAAATGAGAGGAGATATATAAATTCCAAGTTTCTTTTATCCCACACTTACTTATGAGTAGCATATTGATGATAAATTGTTGTTGTTGTTTTCCTTTAACCAAGGAGTTTGAGAAGAGCTGCCAGACCTTCATGCACAGGCCTCCTCACCCAAATTTAGAGTTGTTTGCTGTCTTTTTTTTTTTTTTTTTTTTTTTTTTTTTGGAGACACAGTCTCACTTTGTCACCCAGGCTGGAGTGCAGTGTCAATAACTCAGCTCACTGCAGCCTCGACCTCTGGGCCTCAAGGGATCATCGCACTTCAACCCCCAAAATAGCTGGGACTACAGGTGCACGCCACCACGCTAAGCTAATTTGTTGCATTTTTTGGGTAGCGACAGGTTCTGAAATCCTGGCCTCAAGTGATCCTTCCACCTCAGCCTCCCAAAGTGCTGGGATTACAGGCATGAGCCACCATGCCTGGTCTGCTTTCTTATAGTTGTGTTTTAAGAGGTCTTTATATATTTTGGATTACAGTCCTTTATCAGATTTGTGTTCTGCCAATATTTTCAACCAGGCTGTCACTTGTATTTTCATTTCCTTGATAGAGTCTATAGCAGAGAACAAGATTTTAATTTTAATACCGTCAAAATTTCCAATTGTTTCACTTGTGTCATGCTTTTGGTGTTGTATATAAAAGCCACTGCCAGACCAAGGTCATCTAGATGTTCTTATATGTTAACTAGAATACCATTCTTAATAACCTTTGTATTTTTGTATGTGTTTTATACTTTCCATTATTTTCTAAAGAAAATGCTTTGGGCCGGGCGCGGTGACTCAAGCCTGTAATCCCAGCACTTTGGGAGGCCCAGGCGGGCGGATCACGAGGTCAGGAGATCGAGACCATCCTGGCTAACACGGTGAAACCCCGTCTCTACTAAAAAATACAAAAAAACTAGCCGGGCGAGGTGGCGGGCGCCTGTAGTCCCAGCTACTTGGGAGGCTGAGGCAGGAGAATGGCATAAACCCAGGAGGCAGAGCTTGCAGTGAGCCGAGATCCGGCCACTGCACTCCAGCCTGGGTGACAGAGCAAGACTCCGTCTCAAAAAAAAAAAAAAAAAGAAAAAAGAAAAGAAAATGCTTTGGTACTTATTCTGGAGATCAAATTCAGAGTGTACGTGAGTTGTTGCCTTATAGAATACATTACTTTGAAATTCAGTTATATATATAGGCATGACATATGGGTAAAATCATATAATTATAAATATATTTGTAGGTATATCATGACGTATACCTGTACTCATTTATAGCACTATAGACATATAGTTTTACAAGGTGATCAAATATTTTAGAACCAATTATCAATAAAATTTTTAAAATTATCTATCCTATTTCAAGATATATAGGTCCAACATATTCATAACACTTATATAGTGACACAGAATATGAAATAAGCATATAAGGTAGCTATAAAACAATTGCTGGAATTATCAAAGAAGCAAGGTTATTAAATACATCTTAGTTTTATTGCTTTCACTTTTCTCCAAACTAAAATTTGTTAATGCCTTTGGCTTAGTAGGAAAAAATAACCTTTTGGGTGTGAGACTGTGATGGTTAACACTGAGAGTCAACTTGATTGGATTGAAGGACACAAAGTATTGATCCTGGGTGTGTTTGTGAGGGTGTTGCCAAAGGAGATTAACATTTGAGTCAGTGGGCTGGGGAAGGCAGACCCACTCTTAATCTGAGTGGGCACAATCTAATTAGCTGCCAACATAGCTAGAATATTAGCAGGCAGAAAAATGTGAAAAGAGAGACCGGCCTAGCCTCCCAGCCTACATCTTTCTCCCATGCTGGATGCTTCCTATCCTCCAACATTGGACTCCAAGCTCTTCAGTTTTGGAACTCGGATTGGCTCTCCTTGCTCCTCAGCCTGCAGACGTCCTATTTTGGGACCTCGTGATCATGTGAGTTAATACTTAATAAACTCACATATATATACATGCTCCATTCTTTCTGTTCCTCTAGATAACCGTGACTAATACAGAGACTAAACTGTCTTTGGCAAATGTCACTGCATTGATTGTCTGAATTGATACATGTTACCTAAAAGATTTTCAGAATCTATGCTGCTATTTGGAAGCCTGAACTAATATTCTTTCTCATTCCAAAATGTGTTAGGCCTGTTTGAAAACAAAATTATTCGATTAGAGAAGGACAGTATTCTACCCTAGGTATAAACTGTGTTCTACTAGAATTTCCAAACCAACTTTAAAAATACCATTTGTGTGTCTCTTTCTGGCAGCCCTTTATATCTGAAAATAAGGGATAAACCAGATTAAAACTGACTACAGATCAATTGCTACTTTAGTAGTCTACATTGATGCTACATTTTTGTGGTGTAAATGTCTCAGATTCCTTAATTGAAAAATGATTTATGTTTATATTTCTGCCTAAGGTGCCTTTCCCCCTGTCTAATTTTTGTTAAACTTGACAAACTGTCCCCTTCTCAAGATCTAGTTCTAATGTCACTTCTGTCATGGCTTCCTTGACAAACACAACCTAAAGATCATCCTATCTCTGGGATGTCATATGACTTTGATTATGCATGATTTCTTCGCTTTTGGCAGTGTATTCTAGTTGGTTACATTCTCATGTACTTTCTTGCTTGGCTTTGAGCTCCTGAAAAGCCAGGACTGTGTCTCATACCTAGAGAAGAGCCAGCCCACTGGAGTAGCATAATAAATATTTATTGCATAAAATAATGAATTACAGCAGTTAGAACATTAATAATCAAATATGGGTAGCACTGTGAGCTGTTGAGGAGACTATTTGAAGGTTTGTCTCTGGATGAACTCAACCAGCCAGAACATAGCCCTTAAATATCTGAAAAATACTTTCAAGCTCCTATAAGGTAATTACAAAGACTTGGACTTTGAAGCCTGTAATTACAATTCCAATATTTATAATTCCAATTATAGTAGCCTTCCTCCAATATTTTATTGACTTTTAACCAGCAGAAAATTCTTAAGTTTATTTATCTAGTCTCCCTTATCATAGAAGAGAAAAAAAAAATCAGAAATCTGGAGACTTAAGACAAATTCTCATCAGTAACAGTAATATTCTAAAAGTAGAAGAAGGCGGCCTGGTGTGGTGGCTCATGCCTGAAATTCCAACACATTGGGAGGCCAAGGTTGGAGGATTGCTTGAGTTCAGGAGTTCAAAACCAGCCTAGACAACATAGGGAGATAGCATCTGTACAAAAAAATAAAAATTAGCCAGGCACGGTGGCTTGTGCCTGTAGTCCCAGCTTCTCGGGAGACTGAGAAGGGAAGATCATTGAGCCCAGGGGATTGAGGCTACAGTGAGCTATGGTTGCACCACTGCACTTCAGCTTGTGTGACAGGACCAGATTCCATCTAAATAAATAAATGGGAGAAGAGACAAAACAAAAACCTGTCTTCAAACTGGATTATGACACTCTTGAATGTTGGATATTTATAATTATTAACCCAGGTTAAGGCAATTTATGTTCAATGTCATTTATTTAGGAAGGCAGGAAGCATACAGATTTTAGGTATATGAAAGATTTTAGATAGATTAACCATAAAAAGTTACATTTTTAAAATGGTGTTGGTGTTTTAATGATAAGTTGCCTTGAAAATGTACTTCATGTGGAAAACTTCATTCTTAAAAGATAGCGGATACCATTATACTATTCAGCTCTTGTTATATCCAGGCCATAGGATCCTATTTGAAAGAGAAAACACATATGTCACCTTTCTAAGGATATAGGGAGAAAGAGGAGTATGGTATCAACTTATTGCCACAAGTCGAGGCAGAAAAGTGTTCTGCCAAAGAATGTGGTATGAGAAATTAAACCACTGACAATGCCTCTCATGAGGATAGGTGTTGGAAAATATCAAAGACGAAAGGATTACATAAATGCATCCCCCTTTTTTACAGATGAAATAAGTAAATGTCCTTAGAATATAACTTGAAAATTGCTATCAACCTGCTGGTTATGAAGACTGTTGTGGATCAACATCAAATTATAAATTATTATACCAGATATATTTTACAGTACCTCCCCCCACCCATAACCCTGTTGAATGTAAACTGCCTTACTCATAGAACTGTACAGGGATGGCGACCATGTTTTATCCATTACCATTTCTCCCTGAAGTTGATTGGGCTAAGACTTTGAACTTGACCCAAATGTGGCCCATTTGTAGGTTTGCCAGTGGTCCATGTGGTCTGACAAAGAGGAACAAGGACAGTTAGATTTCTTTCTTAAAAATTTTGAACTGGGCCATTGTGAAGTTGAAGCAATTGCTAGCATGGGTTGAAGCTAAGAGAATGCCATGAAGGAGCATAAAGGACTAAGGGATCTAAAATATGGCAAGATGCGTCTATGTGTAAGACAAAGATATGAGGAATAGAAATTTTGTGATTCTGTAAATTGTGCAATACAACTGGTCATGAAGTGGGCAAAATGAAGCCAATTACCAAATATGACCTTTTAGAAAGAATTTAAGTGCTATTATAACCAATCAACAATGTATTACATAATAAATACATTTTTCTGATACTCGACTATAAATCCAGAGGTTAGTTTCTAAGGTTGGTCGTTGGCTCTGCAATGTCATAAAAAATGCACGCCTTATTTTATCTTATAACTCCATCATTATCATAAATAGTTTGCATCCTTAGGCCTGTTGTCTCATATTTGGAAGTTGGTTGCTGCACCTCCAGCCTTCATATATATAATAGTACCTAAGGAAGGGAGGGAGAAAGGAGGAGAAACAAACTGAAATCTCCCATTTCTCTCTCTTATCAGAGGTGAAAATCATTCTCAGAAGCCCACAGCAAGTTTATCCATATCTGTTCTTGGTCAGAATATAGTATAATGCGCATTTCCAGTTCTATCACTGTCTAAGAGGAATGAGAGAGCCATGATTGACTTAGACCATAGTTTCTCTGGAAAAGTATGATGCACACCTATTTTTGAAAATAACGATTTATTGGAACACTACTATGCACATTTATTTATATATTGTCTAAGGCTGTATTCATGACATAGCAGGTGAGTTGAATATAGTTGCAACAGAGACCATATGAGCCATAAAGCCTAAAATATTTACTACCTGGACCTTTACATAAAGAGTTTGCCAACTTCTAAGTTAAATCTATCATGATTCATCCACTGGAACTGAACACGTTTTGCCATTTGAATAAAGTTGAAGTCCTATTAGCAGGCAAGACGAGGGAAATGGCTGTTGGGTAAAATATAACACCACCTCTGTGAAGGAATTGGTGAATGAATGAGAGAAAGAGCAAGAGTGAGCATGACAGAGGGAAAGCATATGAGGATCAGCGTTTCTTTAGTACCCAATAAGTTTTCAAATCACAGTTCCAATAGTTTTTGGGGGTGGGGGAGACATGCCAGAAATATAACATAATAGCAAGTTGAATGTATTCACTGGAACTAGAGTTAGTAACTTTGTTTAGATTCAAAATATGAGAAAATTGAGTTTTGCTTCATGATAATTTGGTATATATTTGTACAACTTTTATTCTCAGTATTTACAAAAGAATGCCGAGCTGAATACTACTTACAGTTAATGCCATGGGCCTTTCCAAACTCTTCCAAGTATGAGACATAACCCCCACCTTTAACTTGAAATAGAAGATGTACTTTGTTTAAAATAAAAATAGGAAATGTACCATAATTATCTTTCCTATCAACTTTTGATATTTGTACTTTCTTAAAAAATTAATGATGTGTCAATTATGCTGGTATATTATATTTTAAGAATTAATCTTTATGAAAGAAACATATAGTTTCATTTAAATTTGTTAACTGTAGTTCTTAGGTGAATTTGACTTCTTGCCTCTCCCTAGGAGCAAAACTGAAATATTTTATAACATTCCATCATGCTTTCAGAGTTGACATTTTATGTAGACAGGTGCGTATATATAATTGTAAGAGACTAGAAAGGCCTATCTTCCTCAAAACACTTTTAGTTTTTCAAAACGAACTAAAAATCCACAAAGAGAGTTTCATTGTTTGGAGTCAGATAATTTTATTTCTAGACTCGGCACAAATACTTCCTTACTGTTTGATCTTATTCAAGTTATTTAAGCTTTCCTGGTCTCATGTTCCTAATCAGCAATATGGAAATAATAACATACTCTTCCTGCCTACTATATACATAATAAGTGATAGTTATGAAAGTACTTTTAAAATGCAATCAACATACAAATATAAGGACTTGACATTATGCTGCAAGTACATCTCAATGAGTGAATCAGTACGTTAACATACATAATTTACATAATTTAGGAAATGACCTTTTATTGCTTTTTTACTGGATATCAGCAGGGGAGGGGGCACCGGATGGGAAGCACTTTGGGAGGCCGAGACGGGCGGATCACGAGGTCAGGAGATCGAGACCATCCTGGCGAACACGGTGAAACCCCGTCTCTACTAAAAAAATACAAAAATCTAGCCGGGCGCGGTGGCGGGCGCTTGTAGTCCCAGCTACTCGGGAGGCTGAGGCAGGAGAATGGCGTAAACCCGGGAGGCGGAGCTTGCAGTGAGCTGAGATCCGGCCACTGCACTTCAGCCTGGGCGACAGAGCGAGACTCTGTCTCAAAAAAAAAAAAAAAAAAAAAAAAAAAAAAAAAAAGAAATCAGCAGTTAAAAATGTGAATTGTTTTTAACTATCTTCCAAATTCTGGGTGGGATAGTGAACTGGCATAGTCTAGTAACGCAAATAAGTTAGTTACTGCTAGTTTCCTAAAGGAAGAGAAACAGAAGCGAAAGATTCAAAAGGGAAATGGAAAGATACCAAAGAAAATTTTCATCGTTTGTAATTATGCCCAAATCTAGTAGTGCTTTCAAAATCATAAACATTTCAATTTAATTATATACATATTGAGTATGTAAAGAAAGATACCAAAGAAAATTTTCATCGTTTGTAATTATTCCCAAATCTATTAGTGCTTTCAAAATCATAAGCATTTTAATTTAAGTATATACATATTGAGTATGTAAAGAACAAGTTAAGGATGTATAAATGGAGACTCTGATATAGGGGGATATGTTGCATTTTGAAATAAGACAGATGACAACAGGAGGGGTAAATCCTGGAAGGAAAATATCTTACATCAAAAATGAAATGTGAATGAAAGCATAGAGGGAGAAAGACAGAAAATATTGTAAAATAGACAGTAGTTGATCAGTCTAGATCAAAGGGTATAGTAAGAGCAAGTATAGTAATGTACAAGATTGGAGAGCTGAAAGCCAGATCAAGGCAGGTTTTGAAGGAATTGTTCCTACATGTATAGTGCATATATGTATCATACCAACTATGTATCATCTACGGACACATATAACATGATATACTACAAATCATGACAAAATAGAACGGTTGCTAATCCTTTGTGTACTAAATGTTCAATCACAGACTTTTATCATCATTATGGCTAATATCAATTTTACTTTCCCATTTCTACATTTAATTGTTTTTATTTAAATTTCTAAATATCTATAGTGAGTAATTCACTTTTGAAAATTTCACAATATAATGTTTTCATCATCATACATAAGATAAAAGAGAAAAAAATGACAACTTCATGCTTTGTAAATTCCCTTGGTTATAAATGGACTGTGAGTTTTTTCACAGCAGATCTATATGAAGTGATTTTCTGGTTGCTGTTGATTTCCAGGGTTGAGTCTTGGAAGTTAATGGGAGTCTGAGTGATTCTTCTTCAGGGATTTCTATTGTGAAGGCAAGCATGGGCAGCCTTAGCAGTTTTATATAGAGGAACATTATCCTTCATTAAAATAAAGTAGAAAGACATTGCAAGTGTTTTTGCTGACATTTCCAGATGCACTATATTTACTCTGTATCCCAGTAGCAAAATATATTGAAGAATCTTACTGCTAGAAAGGACTTGGAGAGTTCAAATAGTCCAGCCATCTTCTCCCAGGTGAGACAGAATCTAACTAGAGTTATCTATTCGACTATTAAAAACTACAGGAGAAGGGAACACTGGTGCTGCTTTTGACCTCTATAAATAATGTAGCAGATTATTTTGATTGTTTCTGGAAAAGGCAGATAGGGGTCTCTTTTTACTTATTTGTTTTAAATGAGGTTATTCTACTCAGCAATTTGCATCTCTTTTCAGGTTACTTCCATATATGCTATTCTACTTACTTTCTCTGAGGCTAACCAACCCCTTACAACAGCAATCTTCTAGCGCAATTCTGTGACTTATGCTCCTAAACTCTTCCCATTTTAGTATATTCTCATTCAGCATCCAATTCTTTTAGAGATATATTGGTTACTAACATTAAGATGAGTAATAACAAGGTGACCAAACAAACAAATCCTGGCTCATGTGATGGCTACCTAACTTATTGTCTTTAATGTTTTTGTCCTCTTAATGTGCAATTGAAGTTTCTAAAGAGTGACTAATGCTGACAATAATATTTTTAAAACATGTGGTGTAAAATTTTACGCAATAAGACCTCTGCTTTTCAAATCATTCCACCTACTTTAGGTTGAGAAACTTAGAGATGATTTCAGAAAGATATTTCAGTATTAAACTGTATAATTAACAAAAACAATACCATTATCAAGGAAACTGTTCAGTTGAAAACATCATGATGGATTTTCCTGGAAATTCTTATTCAGCTGCATTCACTTAAAGAATGTTAACTTTTCCTTGATTTTAAAACAGTTGCAAATCTGTTTTTACGGGATAATATCAAGAATAGTTCTTTAAAATCTCCTTATTTCCATATCCTCATAATTTTATTGGAATGATGGCATGAATTTGTGTGGATTAATAATAGTAGAGTATCATCTATGTTTCAGATTTTTATTAATTTGTTTTTGATGACTTCATGACTGTATGATATGGTTTGAGTGTGCCCTCCAAATGGCATGTACTGGAAACTTAATCCCCAAGCAATAGTGTTGGGAGGTGGGGCTTAATGAGAGGTGTTTCGTTCATGAGGGTTCCACTTTTATAAATGGATTAATGTTGATTATAAAAGGGCTTGAGGGGGTGAGTTCAATCTCTTGTTCTCTCATGTGCACAAGCTCTCTTGCCCTTCTGCCTTTCAATGTGAAATGATGCAGCAAGAAAGCCCTTGCCAAATGCAGGTCCCTTGACCACTGACTTCCCAGCCTCTGGAACCATAAGAAATAAATCTTTGTTCTTTATAAATTACTCTTTCTTAGGCATTCTGTTATAGCAGCACAAATTCGACTGAGATATCGTATTTGTTGAGTATGATTCAAAATAATTTCTTTAAATGATAACTAACTTGGAAATACTTATCTTTGTTGCCACCAGCAGTTAAATTTACCCAGGAAATATTTTATTTTACCAGATGTGTGTTTGAAATATGACACTAAAGAATAGTTGAAATGTTGGCTTTTAAAGGAATTTCTGTTACTGTTGTTACCGTTGGAAGAGACTTTATCACCTAGTTCAGATATTCTTAAGTAAAGCTCACGATGAGTCCCAATCATCACCCTCCATTATGGGCTCCTCAACACCCTCAATTATATACAAAATTGAATATGTGTATGAATTATGCATTGTTTAAGTAAGAGAAATCATAGGGTTTTTTCCAAGATCACATAGCGAATTACTTGAAGAGCCTATATTAGAACCAAAAAACTAGTTAAACTCCAATGCTCTGTCATTAATACCTGCTGCCTCCAATTCATGCGCTTTGTATTTTGCTCTATATTAAATTCATGGCTGTAATTTTAGTTTCAATCTTCTGGAATGTATTGGAAGTCTCATGTACTGCTGGTGGGAGTATATATTTTTACAAACATTTTGGAAAACTTTGGTGATATTTACTAAAATTGAACATACATATACTCAGAAATCCCACTTGTAAGTATAATCCAATGTAAATGAATATATATGTTCACCAGAGGATATGTTCATGAATGATCATTGCAGGACTTTTCATTATGGCCCCAAACCAGAAGCTATCCAAATACTCACCATTAGTAGAAAGGACAAATAAACCATTGTATAGTCACATAGCATAATACAATACTATACTGTACTATGCTATACTATACTATACTATACTATACTATACTATACTATACTATAGCAATGAAAATGAATGCTCACATACAATATTACTCCATATAATAATTACACACAATAATTACAATTATTGTAATACTACATGTCATACAATATTACTTCACACAATAATATTGATAGATCTCACAAACATAATTTGAGCAAAAAGAACTCAACACAGAAGAATATGTGCTACAGGTTTTTATTTACACGAAACACCCCTGATGAATAATGAATGGAAGCAGATATGGGAATATCTTCTGGAGTTCTAGTAATGCTCTGGTAATGCTCTAGTAATGCCCTGTTTATTAGCCTAGATACTGATTACCCCGGTTTGTTCTGCTGTTAATTTTCAGCAAACTGTATACTTAAAATTTGTGCTCTTTATGCTATACTATAATCAATAAATTACATAAAATGTTTTTGGCCAATAGGACTATACTACCTGTTATGGTTTGGCTGTGTCCCCTCCCAAATCTCATCTTGAATTGTGGCTCCTATAATCCTAACGTGTTGTGAGAGGGATCCAGTGGGAGGTAATTGAATCATGGGGGTGGGTCTTTCCCATGCTGTTCTTGTGATAGCAAATAAGTCTCACAAGATCGATGGTTTTATAAAGGGGTGGTTCCCCTGGACATGCTCTCTTGTCTGCTGCCATGTAAAACTTGCCTTTCCTCTTTCTTCACCTTCTACCGTTTTTGTGAGGCCTCCCTAACCATGTGAAACTGTGAGTTCATTAAACTTCTTTTTCTTTATAAATTACCCAGTTTCAGGTATGTCTTTATTAGCAGCCTAAGAACAGACTAATACACTATCATAGATATTATCATTTTTATAGATAATATGATCAGAGAAATGAATATAAACTAACATTTACTGAATACCTAATATGCATTGTCTGATAAGCTCTTCTCATGTGTAACATCTCAATTAATACTGACAACCTCGTGAGAGAGGTATTATCCTGATTTTCAAACAGAATATGTGCTCAAGGCCATTCAGCTAATAACCTGTCTTATGAAAGACCCTAGTAATCTGATTACATGGTCTTTAGGAGAAAATAAGTCCCTTGAAAAGCTCAATGGACTGAGAAATATGAGTCTTGAGTCCTAACACTAGCCTTACTCACTCATTCATTTATCTGACAATATTTAGTCAGCCACTATGTATCTTTATGCCAGGGATATACATACGTGTATGTGTGTGTGTGTGTGTGTGTGTGTGTGTGTGTGTGTGTGTGTGTATCTCATGGAACTCAGTCTTCTTATCTGTTAAATACTAAAATGTAAGTGCTGAACTAAATTATTTCAGAGATCTCTTTTAACTTTAACATCAAGTTTCCATTTCCTTCACAGCATTATTCCCTAAGTAAGTTGACTTACATAGGGCTCCGATTTGTTGGCTGTTAAAAATGATTAAAAAAAAAAAAAGATGTATCGTGGTCAAATTACCTTGAGAAATGTTGAGAAATGTGTTTCACTTCTGAAAGTGAAACAGATGTCTTTATTGGGACATTTCTAGAAGCCTATAACATGTTCAAATTCACTG
This sequence comes from Macaca thibetana thibetana, assembly GCF_024542745.1. Taxonomy (NCBI): domain Eukaryota; kingdom Metazoa; phylum Chordata; class Mammalia; order Primates; family Cercopithecidae; genus Macaca; species Macaca thibetana. The sequence continues at coordinate 109,844,532 of NC_065598.1, forward strand.
AATTATCAAGAGGGATGATAGAGTATGCACAATCTCTCAAATTAATTTGACTACGTAACTATTGGCATTTCATGAAACACACGTCTTAAGAAAAAGTTATTGGCAAAAAGTACTAAAGTTTGAGCCACAGAAAACATATCTGGAAGTTAAGCTATTTATTTATTTATCTGGAGACGGAATCTCACTCTGTCGCCCAGGCTGGAGCGCAGTGGCATGATCTCAGCTCACTGCAACCTCCGCCTCCTGGGTTCAAGCCATTATCTTGCCTCCTGCCTCGTCTCCCAAGTAGCTGGGATCACAGGCACACCCTGCTAATTTTTGTATTTTTAGTAGAGACGGGGTTTCGTCATGTTGGCCTCGTCGAACTCCTGGCCTCAAGGGATCTGCCCGCCGAGGCCTCCCAAAGTGCTGAGATTACAGATGTGACCACCGTGCCCACCCATTAAGCTATTTCTTATTAATTGTTTTTTTGTGAGGTGATCACTAGTAAATAAGTTATCTTTTGCAAATCAGTTTATAACTCTTCTATATATTCACAGAGTAGAGATACACACATACACACACACACACACACACACACACACACACACGAAAAACAATGCAAACATACCATTTTAGTTTTCCAGGGTGGCAGACTACTGGTTCTAATTGATTTGAAAACTTTTCAAGTCGCCAACCACATAACTAGCAACCCACAAACATATGACACATTTACAAGTAAAAACATTATTTTGATTTATATGCCATTTACACCTTGTGCTTCCGACTGATCATGAAATATTTTGAGTTTTACTTCTTCACTACTTTAGAAACTATTATTAGGACTATTACTCTATGTATCCCAAGGGAAATCTTATAGAAACACCAAAGTGAGAGAATTCCCTTAGTTTGTTTTCCTAGAGGAAATTATTCATAATTCCAGAAATATAATGCAATAATGTTATGATTTACTTTTTCAGGCAGTTCATGAAAATTTAAACAAAGTACATTTTTAAATGTATTATTGGCTACTAGTTGATTGAGGAAGTGGTAAAGTTCTCTTTATCAAGAAATATAGAGTAATAGGGAAAATATTAATTTCAATTAAAATATCATAGATGTAATAGCATATTTTAGTTGTAGAATGAAATATTAAAACATGCATTGAAGCTTGAAGCTAGTTATATAAAAAATAAAATTGATTGAAATACTATTCATTTATCTTTTACTAGTTCATACTCAGATAAAGATTATTAATAAAAATGAATTTTATTTCAAATGGTAGAAGAAAAGGAGGGTTGTGTTTTACACATAAAGACAAGTAAGAGCTACTTTTACATCTGGGTCATTCATGCAAATTCCCACGACCAAAATAACCAAAAATAATTAAAACGGGCTGTGTGGTCATAAAATTAAAGTCTAAAATGTGGACCATCGCTCACCATTTTAAAAGGCAAAGTTGCACCGTCTCAAATTGCTGTTATCACTTCTTCATTCCACTGGTCACTCCAAGGTAGATTTTGCTCTGACAACCTAAATTTACAGAGAGTCTTCCTCTGCAGTCATCTATCAACTTAATGATTCAGACATCAGAATATTAAGATAGGACTTGTTTTTTTTGTGTGCATTTTCTCGGATTTAAGTCAGTATGCCATCTTTAACAGAAACCTCATTACCAAAACATTGATTACTCTGCAAATATTTAGTCCAAATATTTCTATTTGGCAGTTTTTGTGAATCTTCAGGTAGATTTTTTTCCTTTTAAATGATCTTTCTATCGTCAAGGTTTTTGAATAGTTAGAAATGAATTTTAGGTAATACTATAGGGTTATGTACCAGCTTGTGATGTGGTATTTACTGAATCCTTTTGCTAGCGATTCTTAAAATATATTTTATTCCTCATTGTCAATTTCACCACTAGCTCTGCAACATTTAATTATCTCATCTAAATATTCTCTGGTTGCAACTACAATTGAAATTTTCTTTTCTTGAGGGGAGAATAATAAGTGTTGTTTAGATGCCTTGAAGTTTCATAGTCTGATCTGATTATGAGATAGAAAATGCTTTTATTTCCTTTATGAGCATGATGAAAACACTTTGAAAACTGGAAAAAAAGTAATTAAAATTGATCATTCAAGATATAATTGGATTCAAAGAACACTAGGAAAGCCCACCTGTTGTTAATATAACATCAGGATGGTTCCCCAACTGATAAGGAAACATTCTGTATCCTTGTAGCTAAAGTGATTTGCTGCATAGTTGGAAAGGAATACTTTTGTTTTGTTTTTGTTTTAATCAATATTTCCTTATCCAAATCCGCCTTCTTCCCATGAGATGAGTCATGTAGCAATTTATGCCACCCAGAAGAAGAGAGGCAGAACTAATGCTCTGTCTGAAAGCCACTGACTTAAGAGAATACCCATCCCTTGCTCTTTGGGATTTGAAGCAGGAATCACAACAGTTAATTTAAAAAAAAAAAAAAAAACCCTTATAGGAATGAATAATTTTTAAAAGAATTGACAAGAAAAGAAGAAATGTGAAATTATAATGGGTTGCAAAAACTTAATTTCCAGTCAATTGACTAGAAATGCATTTAGGCTTATTCTTTTTCTTTCTTCTACGTCTCAGGTCCTTAGATAACTACCTGTGATGCAAAAACACTGATACAAAGTAAGTTGAAGAGAGAAACACTTGGAAATAACTTGAAAACTCTGGATAGCATTTAAATCAGCAGGCCCTAATGATTGGTGACTAAGGATTCTAAAGGCAATGGTGCATGTTATTGCAAATCTCTCTACTGCTATTTTGAGAAAGTTGCTCAGAACAGAAGTGCCAGAAGTCTGAAATAGGGCTCAATGTCCAATTTTACTAAAAGGATGATCTTGGAAAATTGTAGACCTGTTAGCATAACTTCAGTAACTCGGATGATAGTGGAAAAAGTCATTATACTATCAACTTGAAAATGCCTACAGGGGCACAAAATGCTGAATAATGAGCAAAATGGCTTCACAAAGAACAAATAACATCAGCACATTTCATTTCTCTCTCTACCAAGGTAATACCATTTACAGAGAGGGATGAAAAATCATTATGTGCCTGCAAACACCATTTACGTTTTTCCATCTAACCAAGTCTTAATTTTCCCATGCTTTTTTCTCTAAGGCTAGTCTTTAGTTAGTTATGATGTTATTTCAGAAACTTTGGGGCAATTTTGCTGCTCTCCAAAACAATTAATATTTGGTTCTTTATTCCTTTAACTTAAAACTTTTTGACACTACCAACAACCTCTGTGACTTTGAAAAAGTTACTAAACTTCTCTGAGTTTGTTTCCATATCTTTAAAGCTGAAGTTCTGTTTTAGCTCTCTGGACCTATTACTGAAAATAGGTATTATATTCAAGATAACATCTCAAGTTGATTCATTAAATACAAGAGGCTTATTAAAGGAAAGTATAAAGCTATACAAATACTGTGACGCAAACACAAATAAATGGAAGTAAAAATTTTGATGAAGATAATGATGATGACATTACATCCATGCTAACATGGATGTAATGTTCACTATGTGTCAGGCATTAATTAGAGTTTTCACATATTAACATTAAAAAGACAAAATACAAAGAAAATTATTTAAGTGTAAAGAACGTGCAGCCTACAGGATTTAAGAATATAATGATTGAACCTAATGACAGAAGTAAGCAAAATCCAGTATGAAATCTGTATCTACTTGGCTTGACCAAATCTTTACTATTGAGCTACATTTAGTTTAAGATTCTGTAGTTGAAAAAGAATACAGGTGTTATACAGTTGTTGTTTTAGAGGACTGCAACTAAAAGGGATTAAATATAGCTAAGAGGCTGAAAAGAAATTTAAAGCACAATTTTTCTTTGAGGGGAAGAGAGAGGGAGAGAGGAAAGTGTCTACTTGCTTTATAAAAATAGCCTAGGGCAAACTCAATAAAACATGGAAAAGGATAACCAATTAATTCAGTATATAGTCATTTCCTATCTAATATTGCTTGCTATTGTGATAGAAAAAAACTCCAAGGCCACATCTCTGCTAACAAAGAGTTTGTACTTTTACTAGGAAGACAAAAATAACATAGTCATCTAAACAAAGTAAGGCTGCATAAGATGCATTTATGATCCAGTGCTAAAATGAGTAGTGCAGATAATAAATGAAATCAGTATCTAGAGAAGAGAGTAACGAAGGTAGTCCAAGCCATATGTATTTTTCTCAAAGTTTGGATTTCCCTTACTGTGGGGAAAAGAAAGAGAGATCAGACTGTTACTGTGTCTATATAGAAAGAAGTAGACATAAGAGACTCCATTTTGTTCTGGATTTGAGATGCTGTTAATCTGTAACCCTACCCCCAACCTTGTCCTTGCAGAGACATGTGCTGTGGTGACTCAAGGCTTAACAGATTTGGGGCTATGCAGGGTGTGCTTTGTTAAACAAGTGCCTGAAGGCAGTATGCTTGTGAAAAGTCATCACCATTCTCTTAATCTCAAGTACCCAGGGACACGTACACTGCAGAAGGTCGCAGGGACCTCTGCCTAGGAAAGCTAGGTATTGTCCAAGGTTTCTCCCCATGTGATAGTCTGAAATATGGCCTGGTGGGAAGGGAAAAACCTGATCGTCCCCCAGCCTGACACCCGTGAAGGGTCTGGCTGAGGAGGACTAGTATAAGAGGAAAGAAGGCCTCTTGGCAGTTGAGACAGAGAAAAGCATCTGTCTCCTGCCCGTCCCTGGGCAATGGAACATCTTGGTGTAAAACCCGATTGTATGTTCTATTTACTAAGAAAGGAGAAAACCGCCTTAGGGCTGAAGGTGGGACGTGCTAGCGGCAATGCTGCTCTTTATGCACTAAAAAGGTTTATGGAGATGTTTGCATATGCATATTAAGGCACAGCATTTTTCCTTAAACTTATTCATGTCACAGAGATCTTTATTCATATGTCTTACTGCTGACCTCCTCCCTACTATGCTCCTATTATCCTGCCACTTCCCTTTTCTAAGATGGTAAAGATAATGATCAATAAATACTGAGGGAATTCAGAGACCGGTGCCAGCACAGGTCCTCTGTATGCTGAGCGCTGGTCCCCTGCGCCCACTTTTTCTTTCTCTATACTTTGTCTCTGTGTCTCATTTCTTTTCTCAAGTCTCTCGTTCCACCTAACGGGAAATGCCCACAAGTGTGGAGGGGCAGGCCACCCCTTCACTTATTCTCTGCTCCCTTCACATTGTTAATAGCAGGCCTTTGCATTGACAGAACCTCCGGAAAGCCTTCTCCGAGCAACTATGCCCTCTCCCATCCCCACAACAATGCACAAATACAACTGGCTTAGGTGCCCATTCTATACTCCTTCAGCATCTTGCACTTGCCTGTAACTCAGTTCTTCTCACTCTGTATTATAACTGCCTATTTGCTTGTCTGTGCCCCTCAATAAAATGTGGATTCCTTGAGAGTAGGCACCAGTTTTATTTATTGCTGTGTCATCCAGTGCATGGCTTAGTATATATTCGGAAATTAATAAATATTTGAGGAATAAAGGGGAAAAATGAATGCACTATCAGTGCCAAGAGCATTTTTTCTAATATTGCAACTTAATAACAAAAAGTTGCCAACACATTTCTCTTGACATTCTCCAACTGATAAGTAGGACTAATGGATCTAAGATCCTGCCATGACAAATTTATGAAATCATTTATGATTATTTATGTACATTCCAATCTTTCCAGGTTTACCTCTTACCTCTATTTTCTTCTCACCATATTCCACAGTCACAAAGAACTATTTGTGGTTCTCTTAAATGTTCTTTGTTCTCTATAATCTCTGAGGCTTTTGCATATACTTTCAGAATACACTCTTCTTTCTCACCTCTTCCTGCTGGCCCTGTCCCTGCTACCTTCTTCATCTGGTTATCTCCAACTTATAAATTAAGTCTTTTTCAGCTCACCAACCTGGGCAAATATTTTCTTGACAATTCACTCTCCAATCCTTACACTGGATTGATTTTGGTGCCCCTGCTCCATGTTCCAAAGCCTACTCTACCTATCTCTTAATAAATTATGTGAATTCCTTGAGCTTCCTTGTTCATTGCTTTACAAGTAATGCTTAGTGAAGGGTTTGTACAAAATAAGCTCACCATAAATATTGGGAGATGGAATGAATGAATGGAATTGGAAGGTTTTATGGAGGAGTTGAATATAGCTAAAAAGTACTGATGTCTTACTATACACCAGGATCCATTCTGTGTACTTATATATTAAATCATGAAGTCATCTCAAAGGTGTTATAGAATAAGTTACTCTTATTATCTCAATTTTGCAAATAAAGAAATGGAGGCACCGAAATCTAAGTAATTTGTCCAAAGTTATACACAGCTGGCAAGTGACAAAGAAAATGTTATTAAGTACTACACCATATTGTCTTTTGCTGGTCCGTCAAAGATGGAATGGATTGGGAATGAGGGAATCAAGGGAGAAAAGTGCTACAGATGAGCAGGCACGATTTAAGCTGAAGAATAGCACATGATATGCAAAAACAAAAGACAATTGGGAGAATAGTCTGATATTGTTTGGAATGTTTGTATTGGGAGGTAGTGGAAGACAGACTTGGATAGGTAAGTAAGTAAGTTGTAGACAGGATATAATGTCAAAATATAGAGTTTAAGCTGCAGTACACAAGAAGGGGTAAGAACATAGTGTGTTCTTGAGTAGGTGAATGACATGATAGAATCCCTTTTGGGAGGGGTAATTTAAGGGGATGTGCATAATCAAAAAGATTAGGGAAAACTGCCAGCTAATTGGGGTTTTCAGCCGAGCATTATTCTGGTAGTGTCACCAATGTTCAAGGTCTAGTTCTTATACCAAAAGGTTTATAAAAATCTATGTGCCCCAAAGCTTATAAGATTCTTGTATGACTAATTCAAACAAAATAATCAGTAACTATATTTTGAGCACCTTCTCTATAACAGGCATTGTATAAGTCTTTGGGAAATGGTGATGAAGGAAAGATATGGTTGCTATCACTGTGGAGTATAGTAGGTTAAGCGTAATCTGCATAAAGTGATATGTGTCGTAAAAGTGGAAGAAGAAGTCAATATAAAAGATATAGGGGTCTGTTACTGGTCTAAGTTGCCAAGGGAAAATGCCTGGAAGAGGTTACAAAGAAACAGAGAACCAAAGAATGACTAGAATTTGATTAGACAAGGGTGAAAAAGGAGGAACTCCAAGCAGAAAAAATAACACATAGAAAGGACTTGAGATGGGAGAGATCCTATCATATTCAAAGATCTGAAAGCAGTTCTATATAGCTAGAGTAGAGAAGGAAAGTGACACAAGATGATGTTACAGAGGAAGACTAAAGCTAGATTACACAGTTCTTACAAGACATTGAAAATAATTTATTTGTATCCAAATGTTATCAGAAGTTATTGAAGGATTTTAAGCAGTTCAGTGATCAGTTCATATGATTTGATTAACTTTTTTTTTTTTTTACAAAAAAAACCTTGTCAGATTTCCTTTTCCAACAGATTAATAGACTAGATGAACTGACCGGCCCTTAAATTCATACTAACTAAAAAGGCTGGATTAATTTTTCCTATATTGTATTGGTAAGAAACATGGAATTTTCTTACCAGTTCTTACCAGTTTTAAAAAGGCAAAAGTTAAGGAAAGTAGGAAACTAAAAAAAGTGAGTGAAGTGGCCGGTCACAGTGGCTCATGCCTGTAATCCCAGCACTTTGGGAGGCTGAGGCAGGTGGATCATGAGGTCAGGAGTTCAAGACCAGCCTGGAAAAGATGGCAAAACCCTGTCTCTATTAAAAATACAAAAATTAGCTGGGCGTGAGGGTGGGCACCTGTAATCCCAGCTACTTGGGAGGCTGAGGCTGAGGCAGAGAATTGCTTGAGCCCGGGAGGTGGAGGTTGTAATGAGCTGAGATCATACCACTGCCGTCTATCCTGGGTGACAGAGTGAGACTCTGTCTGAAAAAAAAAAAAAAAAAAAAAGGAAAAAAATGAGTGAAGCACTGACTAAAGCTTACACATGAGGGGATCTTTCAATATGGTGAATTTTAACTTCAGTTTTCATAACCTCATGGAAACTAAGAGACATGCCATAAGTCTTATGGCCCACCCAAGAGACTAATGTAAGATACCCACATAAAACTTGAACCCCAAAGGAATGTAGCTACCCTGACAGTGTGACCTAGAAATAAACGGTATGAGCATTTTAAAATTTAGGCTCTAGGTCGTACTTCTCAATGGCTCAATAGATTACGTTAAATCAACTATTTTGCAGATAAAAGTTATATACTCTGCAAAATATATATATATATATATATATATATATATTTTTTTTTTTTTTTTTTTTTTTTTTTTTTTGAGACGGAGTCTCGCTCTGTCGCCCGGGCTGGAGTGCAGTGGCCGGATCTCAGCTCACTGCAAGCTCCGCCTCCCGGGTTTTACGCCATTCTCCTGCCTCAGCCTCCCGAGTAGCTGGGACTACAGGCACCTGCCAACTTACCCGGCTAGTTTTTTTGTATTTTTCAGTAGAGACGGGGTTTCACCGTGTTAGCCAGGATGGTCTTGATCTCCTGACCTCGTGATCCACCCGTCTCGGCCTCCCAAAGTGCTGGGATTACAGGCTTGAGCCACCACGCCCGGCTTCTGCAAAATATATTAAAAAAAAAAAACAAAAAACACTTGAAGCCACTGGCAAGGGAACAAACCAGGAAGACAACAGAGGTAGCTGATATCTGCATAGAAGAAATGGTAATAAATGAGTTCTTAATTTTGCTTGGTTCTTATCCTGAGACAAAGCCCAGTTGTATTACTGGGGGGCTACATGCAGATAGAAACCAGACAGTTTTACTGGATCAAATAACCAAAGAACAAAGTCTGAGGCAATCATAGTAGCTAAAAAGTGAGGGGAGAAATCTCCAAGGGACAAAGCCATAGATAGGGAGCCCCAATTCTGCATACGAGCTCTACTCAAATCTCTGGTTGATTTTTGAACCATGCCTGCATAGGATATGGTTCAAGTAACCAAGCTAAAGGCTAGAGAAAACTGATCTAATATTTCTGAGTCTGTGGTTTTTGCTCAGAAAAATCAACTATTTATCTAAAAAAAAAATTAATATGTTTCAGAAAAAGAAAAAAGCAGAATCCAGAATCTTCTATCACCCAGAAAGTACAGCATAAATTAAAAAATTAATGGAAATATGAAGAAACGGGAAAACATGGGCCCCTTTTCAGGAGAAAAGATAATACAAAAGGCCAACACCAAGATAACCAGAAATGCAAATTTCAGACAAAGATTTTAAAAACAGGTTTTGTAATTGTACTTGAAGTCATAAAGGAAAATATGCTCATGATGTACGAAATATAAGAAATCTCAACGAAGAATAGAAACTATTAAAAAGAATCACATGAAATATCTAGAGCTTAAAAATACAATACCTGAAATAAATATCACTAGAGAGGTTTAACAGCAGGTTGAAGATAAGTTTTAAAAGTGTTAGGAAGCTTGATAGATCACTACACATAATCTAATCTAGAAGAGAGAGGGAGTAAGAGGAAAGACTGAAAATAAATAAATAAACCCGTTTACTCATTGGTCTTCAGGGCGAAGTGTATTGCGTGAAGAAGGAAACAATTTAATCTTAGAATTCATAACCATGACCTAGCTCTAGGACTCATAGTACCCACAGATAGCTCCACCAGAAGCAACCAAAAAAATTTTCTTCAGAGGAATTAATGTTCATTCATGCCCCAAGAAATAACAATGGATACTTTTCTAAGGAAAAATCACTAATACCACAAAGCATGCAAAACAAAATAAAAATATAAAACAATAACTCTTTACCATTGATAGACTTTGGCTATGTCCTCACCCACATCTCATCTAGAATTCCCACATGTTGTGGGAAGGACCTGGTGGGAGGTAACTGAATAATGGGGGCAGGTCTTTCCTGGGCTGTTCTCTTGATAGTGAATAAGTCTCATGAGATCTGATGTTTATAAAAAGAGGAGTTTCCCTGAACAAGCACCCCTCTCTCTTTACCTGCTGTCATCCATGTAAGACATGACTTACTCCTCCTTGCCTTCTGCCATGATTGTGAGGCTTCTCCAGCCACGTGGAACTGTAAGTACAATTACAGCTCTTTCTTTTGTAAATTGCCCAGTCTCGGGTTATGTCTTTATCAGCAATGTGAAAACAGACTAATGCAACCGTAAGCAAGAGTTAGAAAAAATAGCAATCAGTAAATCAGACTTATGTTAACAGATACTGGAAACCTTAGGTTTAAAATATAAAAGTTGTGTATGTGATAATTTCAAAGACATTTTTAAAAATTAAATGTGATAATGGAGGAAAAGACTACAAAAATTAACCCAGTAGATTGGAATAAAATTTAAATAGAATCACTATAATTAAATATAGTAATATAAAATAATAACTCAATAGGTAGGATAAATGTCAGAACTTGATTCAGCTGAGGAGAGAAGCGGAAAACTGGAAAATAGATCCCAAGAGATTATTCAGATTTGCAGCACAAAAAGACAATAGAGAATATGCAACATGGAGGAGGAGACTGAGATTATATGTGTAAAAACTTTTTACTTCTCAAGAGCAAAAAAGGAAGCCAGAGTGCAGTGAAATAGTAATCCAGTGTACTAAATGATACTAGTAACCTAAGATTCTATAAGTCACAAAAATATATTTTTAAAAAAATGAAATAAAGTTATTTCTGGAAAATTAAAATTGAGAACATTTGTTACTGACTGAACTTAAGTAAAGGAAATTCTGCCAAATATACTTCAGGTAAAAGGAAAGGGATTATGGATGACAAGTGAGAGAATTAAAATGATAGAGTAACAGAAATTGTTGAATATGTAAGTAAATCTGAAAAGATGTTCTGGTTAACAATTTTGTGTAAAATCACCCCAAACTTAGTGACAGAAAAAAGTGACCCTTTTATTATGCTCTTGCATTCTGTGGAACAAGAATTCAGATAGGGTACTGCAGGGATGGCTTTTCTTTCTTCTAAGGTATCTGTAGCCTCAACTAGAAAGACCTGGATGACTAGAGTTAGTTGAACAATCAGGGTCAAAAATAATCTGGAGGCCTCTTTATTCACATGTCCCTTGCCAGAACTGGTATGACTCAAAGACTGGACTCATCTGGAACTATAGTTCAGAGAGCATGCCCGTAGTTTCACGTGTTTGTACTTTTCACAGCACAGTAACTGGATTATGAGAGGGAATGACCAAGAGGGAAGAGCAGAATAAGTGTGTCAAGACGCCAAAAGAAAACCTCAAGACTTTTTCTAAGGTAAGCTGATTTGTCATTAAATGTTACTCCTACCACATATTGGTTAAGCAAGCCACTAATACTAGCCCTAATCAAATGGAGGCTAAATAAACTCCAGCTCTTAAGGGTGGAGTAGCGTGATAACAATCTGCAATGAACCATAAAAATAATGTCTTGTGTGATCAAAAAACAAAATAGAACTACAATATATTATAAAGAAGGCTTGTAGGTCAGGTGAAAAGGCACTTAGCATTTGAAACTAGGCCTCATAAAATTTAGAAACTAGGCCTCATATAGAAAAAATTAACACCAGGTGGCTCTGGATAGGGTCCCACCCTGCCTCGATAGGGTCCCACCCTGATAGGGTCCCACCCTGCCGATTCCGGGAAACAACCTCATGGGGTCCCACCCTGCCAATTCCGGGGGTCCCACCCTGCCTCGAAGTTCCCGGAATCAGCAACTCCAAGAAAAAACCTCATAAGGTCCTGCTCTAACCAATTAGAACAAGACACCTTGCTCAGGCCATAGCTAGACCCAATTACCACGCGCCTAAAGCTTTGTTTGAATTTCGCGCCTTAAGCTGTGTTTGAACTTGTGTTTGCCTATATAAACAACCTGTAACAAGCACTCGGGGTCCCAGGGCCAACTTAGAGCTTGGGACCCTAGCGCGCTAGTAATAAATAACTCTCTGCTGTGAATCTCGTGTCGGTGATCCTTCGCGGCGACCCCTGCCCAGGAGGGAATCGACAGTTCGGTTCCAACACATTAAAATATCCTAAAATAGTTAGGGTATTATTTACAATGTAATTTCAGAAGATGAAAACATCAGTTAAACTTAAGGCTTGATATGTTATGTATACATGTTAAAATTTATAGCATAACCACTAAAGGAAAAGAAACGGAGTGAAAACATTGCAAAATTTAACAAGAGGAAGTTGGGTTTTTTTTTTTTTAAATTGATCCGAAATAAGCCAAAATAAAGTGAAAAAACATAGAAAGAGGGAATAGATGGTAAGCATCAACAAGGTGATAGAAATATTACTAATCACAATAAGTAAAAAGAGACTAAATTTTCCAGTTAAAGAGAAAAAATTGGAAAAGCATATAGTAAAACAAAACCCATCTATATATTGTCTAGAAGAGATATACTAAAAACATAAGGATACAAAAAGTTTGAAAGCAAAAAAAAATATGTAAAGCATTTACCAGGCAAATGAAAGAAATCTGGGATGACTACATCAATATCAGATAAACTAAATTTTAATGCGAAATATATTAGTTAAGAAGGATCACCACATAATGATAAAATGTTAACTTCAAGACAAAAATGCAACAATTCTAACTTTCTAAATTTGGTTCTCTGAAAAAAGTAAATAAAACTGACAAAGATCCTAGCAGAGCAATATGGAAAAAAAAGAGGGAGGATACTAAGATTAGGAATGAGAAGGAAGACATAAGTATAGATGTTACAGATATTATAAGGATTAAATGGAACTATTATAAACTTCATGCAAATAAATAAAAACTCAGAGGAAATATAAAAGTTCCTAGAATGCATAATTTGCCAATCCTGACTGAAGAAGTAACTGAAATAATTCAGTAATTATTAAAATATTGGACCAATAATTTATAAAATTTCTATTAAAAGTTTTCAATCCTAAAAGTTTTGACCAGAAAGCTCTAACAAACATTTACAGAATATTTAATTAGTCAGATGTAAAATTTTCCTAGGCAATAGCCCAGATAGTTACTGAAATAATTTCTTTTTTTTTAAGTAATAAGAAACTACCTTTTCCAACCAGGTGGACCTAGGTGGACCCATGTGACTATTCTCAAAAATGGAATGCAAGATTAAATGATACGCCACTTTTATTCCATATCAGTTAGGAGTTGATATGTCTTTTCTGCATCCTCTGTACTTTCTCCTCATTTTCTAGCCATGTTTTGAGGATCCCAGAGGCAAGCCATGGAAAGAGCCTTAGTTGTTTAATCAATAGGCAAGGTATTGCCAAAGAGGAACAATCTATAATTATCATAAAGGTAAAATAAGGCTTTTTAGTCTTAGCGCAGGAATAGATAAGTTAACTAAAATAATCGAGCAGAGATTTTAGAAGCAGATGTATCTATGACTAAACATATTTTATGAAAATCCTGTCAGTAGGAAATAAAAAGATTTCACAAAATGTGGTTGAGACTATTGGTTAAGCATGTGGGGAAAAATTGAATTGGACCTCTACTTCATGTGATATATTAAAATTAGTTCTAAACTATAAAATATTCATAATTCTAAACCAGAAAGCATTTTAACACCATATAGAAGAATATCTTTATTACCATGTGGGAAGTAATGATTTCTTAAATATGACACAAAATTTGTAAATTATAAAGTAAAAATCTAATAAATTCAACCATATTAAAATCAGGAACATCTATTCAAAATGCAACATAAAGAGAGAAAAAAGACAAGACAAAAAAGAGAGTAAAGGATTTACAATATATATGAAGGAATTAATGTCATATACACACACACACACACACACAGATATATATAGAACTACTTTGAATTAAGCAAAAGACAAACCTAGGAAAAAGAAATTATGAACAAAAGACCTTAACAAGCACCTTATGGAAGAGGAAATCCAAATAGCCAATAAACGTATGAAAATATGCTTACTCTCAACATTAATTAGAGAATATTGCTAAACAAAAATGTAATGAAATAGCATTTCATACTCTCCAGATTGGCAAAATTAAGAAATCTGTTAATACCAAATGCTGACTAAGATACGGGTCAGTGGGAACTCAAATACTGCTGGTGGGTGTTGCTATGGTCTGAATGTTTGTTTCCTGCCAAAATTCATTATGTTGAAACCTAATCTCCAATGTGGTATTATAAGGTGGGACCTTAAGAAGGTGATTAAATCAGGAGGGCTCCATCCTCATGAATGGAATTAGTTCCTTTAGAAAAGAAACCTGAGGGAGCTTATTAGCCTCTTTGCCCTTCTACCATGTGAGGACACAGCTAGAAAGCACCATCTTTGAAGCAGAGTGAGCCCTCACCACGTGCTTGATATTGGGAACAAGTTTGAGGTGCTAACATTTAATCTGTTGGTGCCTTGATCTTGGACTGCCCAGCCTCTGGAACTGTGAACAATAAATTTATGCCTTTTGTAAATTACCCAGCCTAAGGTGTTTTCTTATAAAAGAATGAATGGATTGAGAGAGATGTATAAATAGGTACAACAGCATTGAAAATCTATATAAGATGCCCTTATTACTAGAGAACAATTCCTGTCCTAGGAATATACCCTATTTTTTCCCTTTTTTCTTTCACTTCCATAGTCTAAGTCAAGTAGGAATATAACATAGAATAAAGGTTTCTGATCTTAAAATCCATAGTTATAATGTAAAGGCCATGTAAAGTTGAATGGAAAACAATTACTTCTTTATTTCTAGTAGTCGTTAAATGAAATCTAGCATTTCCTTTATTTATTTCCTTTGTTTGTGAATGTAGGCAACAAACAACAGCAGTCTTAGCAGTACCAGTGACTTTGTCACCAAAGAAACAATAATATTTTTGTATCACATTACAACTATTGACGATAACCGAGTGTAAATATCCTTTACATTAATCACTACTTCACAACCAGGGAAATTATTTGACCTACCCCTAGATCTCATTATTTAATGGATTAATAAAGAAAGATATTTAATACTATGTAAAAATTTATCAACATTTTTGTAACCATATTTCAGTATAATTGCTGTTGTTTATAATCCTATTACTTTATTTTGTGCACTTAAAAACCTAATCTGAAAAGGAAGCCAATAAGCTTTACCAGATTTCCAAAAAAGTCCATGATGTAGTTAAGAAACCCATTCTGTAAAACTCTTACACAAAATGCACAAAGTGGGGTTGTTTAAAATAGAAAAAAAAGTCTGTGACCCAAACATCCATCAATGTACAGATGCCTTGTGATATATTCACACCGTATATGAATATTTTGCTGCAGTGAAAATGAATGATTTATAATTACACACAACAACATGGATGAATTTCAGGAGAGGAAAAAAATGGAAGTTACAGAAGAATGTATAGTATATGATTCTATGTGAAAAAAGTAGAGAACAGGCAGCCTAAACAACAAACATGTAGTGAAACTACAATGAATGAAAGGAAGCAGTAAGCGCAAATATCAAGTTAGTGAGTTACCTCAGAGTCAGGAGGAAAAGTATAGGATCAGAGAAAAAATATAAGAGGCAATGTTCTTTTTCTTAACCTGGGTGGTAGGTACATAGATAATTATTTGTCTTTGTCAACTTGGGCTTCCATAACAAAATATCATAAACTGAATATCTTAAAAAACAACTAGTTATACCTCAAAGTTCAAAAGTCTGGAAAGTCTGAGATCTGGACACCAACATGGTTAGTTCTGGTGAGAGCGCTCTTCTAGGTTGCCAAAAGTGGGCTTCTCCTTGCATACTTACATGGCAGAAAAAGTGACCAAGCTCTATGAGGCGCATTTCACAAGGGCATTAATCCCATTCATGAGGGTTCCACCCTCATTGCCTAATTTTCTCTCAAAGGTCCTACCTTCTAATACCATAACTCTGCAGGTTAGGATTTTAATATATGAATTTTGGGGGAACACAATCATTCGGTGTATAATATAATCATAGAATGATTATAATTTTCATGGATTTCTTTTTCTTTTGTCTGTTCAGTGTTTACTAAAAGCAATTTTTAAGCGTGCATAATTCTGTCTGCTTTGTGAGGAATAGAATTAAGGGGATCCATAGTAGCAATGGTCAACCGTTTAAGGAAGATGCTGTGGTTTGGGCTAAGGTTTGAGTAGTGAGTAGGCACAGAGAGAAGTAGTCACATTTAGGCTATATCTTAGAAGTAGAAGGTGGAAGTTGGTGTTGAAGGAAAGAAGAAAAGAAAGAAGAATTTGCCTGAGAAAATGCATGGAGGTAGAGCTGCTGCAGATATGGGAGATACAGTACAAGGAATGCGTTTAGAAGAGAAATGAAGAAGTGAATTAATATATCTGTTTCAGACCTTAAATTCTGAGAAGTTGATGAGACATCCCAGTAGAAATATCACTAGGCAGTTGCTACTTGGTATTTGTTACATAAACAGAGCCATAGGAACCATAACATTATTGAGCCAGAAAACAACCCTGAGTTCATTTCCCGTTCTAAATCTGAAAAATAAAAAGAAATCCTGTTATTTCTTAATGTGCATACCTCTCCCATGATTATGAGTGAGTTTGGGAATTGCCAGCAGCAATTATTCCTTTTAGGATTGTCTCTTTTTTTTTTTTTCCCCAGTAAACTGCTAAATCAAGGGATACTCCCATTTGAGATTTTCTCTCTTGAATGAATTTGTTTTTATTTTTTATTTTTTAACTTTTATTTTTAAATTTTAAATTGGCAAATTATACTTGTATATATTTATGGAGTACAAAATGGTATCATACTTTTTATTATAAATTATGCTTAGCTTTGTAAAATTTTTATTTTTTATTTAAATTTATTATTGCTTTTACCTTTTTATTCAGGTATAAAAACAGTAGAGTGTATTAGTCTTTAAAGGCACAATGCAATAATCATATGTATACACTATGCAATCACAATTTCCATGAAGACCTTGGAAATTTCTGTTAGAAGGTTTCCTCTCACGTTCCTTGCTCAACTCCAACCTGCCACCCAATCCCTTCCAACCAACCCTCATTCCTAGGGTAACTGCTATTCCGCTACCTCTCTCTATCTCTTAGTTTTGCTTTCTACTGAATCTTTCAAAAATGGGATGATACAGTATATAGTCTTTTTTGCCTGGCTTCTTCTTTTGTTCTGCCCATCATCCATATTGTTACATGTACCAGTACTTCATTCTTGCTGTGTAGAGACTGGTGTTATGATTTCTGAATACATGTGGAATAATTATATAAAGTGAATTAATATATCCATCACCTCAGATAGTTATTTTTTTGTGGTGAGATCATTTGAAATTTACTTTCAGCAATTTTGATATGTACAATACATTAACGTTTACTATATTCACCATGCTGTGCAATATATCTCAATGTAAGGGGAAAAAAAATTATTTCTCCATCATCTCCCCACTCCCATAGCCTCTGCTAGCCACTGTTCTACTCTGTTTCTTTGAGTTTGACTGTTTTTGTGGATAAAAGGGAATGTTTGTACACTGAGTAAATTTGTTTACTGCTTTTATTCAGAATGCCCCATCTCCTCTTCTCTAACTTCCAGTGCTACTTCACATTCTAGTCAGGTTACAGCATCTAATTTATAATACCTTATGTTGGGATTGTGCTTTAGAGATTACAATGAGCTTTCACATACATTACTTCATTTGCACCTTCTAGCACTTCTTTGAGATAGTTTGGAAGAGTGTTATTATCCCTATTTTTAATATGAAGCAATCAAGACACCTAGCTCTAATGTGTTGCCCAAGATCATATATACTAAGTAGCAAGGCATAAACTCAACCCAAAGTCTGCTGGCTCCCTGTGATCTTGTGTTTATTTTATATCTTATACTGGTTTTCATGTTGAGAAAAAATACCAGTTCTTGTCTCCTGGGTAATTATACTCCAAAGACATTTGCTCTGAGTTTTTAGATTTGCATAATGAAATTAGCAATTAGAATGCTTGCTCCAGGTAACTAAACTAACATCACCAACATTGCAATTAAAATGAAAAGGAGGGCTAACAGTTATAGATGATTTTTTTCTTAAAATAATTTCAAAACACTCCCCTATCTATTACTTATTTGCTACCTATAGCACTCTCATAAACTGGCATGGCAGATAACAATATTATCATTTAGAAAATAAAGAAATGGAGCCAGAAAAAGGTGAAGGTAGCTTCAAATCAACTACTAATAGATCCCCATGATTCCCAAGACCTAGATATTTTGCTAAATCCTACTGTTATTTATGATGGAAATTTTCATTGCAAAATCCCTACATCATGTTAAAAATCATACTGAAACAAAATTGTATTCTAGGTGTTCTATGTAAAATTTTAAGGCTTAAAGAGAATGCTATGCTAAGTAAATTCTCAATATTGATATATTCAATATGAAGAGCATTGTCATAGGTAATAAGTCCTCAAATAACAGAATATATTTTAATGTGTTAGCTGAATAACAAATAATTTTTTTCAAGAAGCATTTGCGTCCCCATGCTACAGTTGTTTTAAAGAGAGTCTCATCAAGAAAGCCTTAATTAAAACACTTCCCTGCCTAAGCTTCTTCCAAATAACCTCTGGTAGCCTGAGTTTGAAATACTGTTTTGAGTGTTATTTAGGGTGGAAATGACAGAGAACTTTCTCTTTTTTTCTTTTTTAACTTATATATTACTCCTGTGTTTTAAGTTAAATTTTCAGAATCACTGTGTATTACTTTTGTAATCAGAAAAAGCAGACACCAAAAGGTCATTTAAAATGTTTTAAATTGTAATGTCTTCTCTAAAATTTCTAGAAAATATTCTTTCATTTTGTTATAATAGCCAAATGTAAAATAATGCACTGAAAGTTACTAGATCGGTAGTAACGTAATTGCTATAATTCAATATAAGCATTCTGATTCATTGAATGATTCATGTGTTTTTATGTTAATCTAATCAGAACATCTTAGAAAATTTTAGGCCCAGGAATCCTTAATGATATACTTCGAAACAACTGTAGTCTTTGAAATACACAAAAAATAGATGCCATAAAGATTTTATGGGATGTATTTCTGACAGCAATGTGGTTATTCCATAATTTAACCTTAAACATCACAATCAGGAGAACATCCATGCTTAAAATATACCCTAGAACATATATGCTAGAAAATGAGAATCAAACATTTCTAGTTCTAAAATGTTGAATCTGTATTTCTGTTCTGAAACTCTGATTGAACACCTTTACATTAAGCCCCACGAACGAATGTTTGATTCAAGTTATTTCAAATCTGGCTAGAAATTTATGAGTTAAAAGCTGTCCTCCAACGCCATTAAAGAAAATGGTGATTTGGGGAAGATGGGTAGAATAGAGAATGAATACTTTATCATGAAGCCTTAGGAAAGTAGTACTTTCCTTTGAAGAGAAAATGTTTTGGATCCCTTATAATATATCTGTTTTTTTTTTTTAATAAAATGCACCCCAAATCTCATTGCTCTTATAATGTACTTGCACTCATTATTAAATTTGATTGGGAGCTATGGAGCTTGTATGGGGAAAACAAGAACATATATTTACACTTAATGATTGATTTAGAAAAAAAAAAAAAAAAAACATTGTGGAACCAGCATGGTGGCCCAAGCCTGTAATCCCAGTACTTTGGGAGGCTGAGGTGGGCGGATCACTTGAGGTCAGGAGTTTAAAACTAGCCTGGCCAACATGGAAAACCCCAGTTCTTCTAAAAATACAAAAATTAGTCAGGCGTGGTGGCACGTGCCTGTAATCCCAGCTACTTGGGAGGCTGAGGCAGGAGAATCGCTTGAACCCAGGAGGTAGAGGTTTCAGTGAGGCTGAGATCGCACCACTGCACTCCTGCCTGGGCGAGAGAGCTTGACTCCGCCTCAAAAAGAAAAAAAAAAAAAATTGTGCCCACTATGTTAATGCAAAATAAAAGTTTAAACTAAATTTTTAGTTTCTCAAGACCTATGATATCTTAGTTATCCAATCATACAATTGTTTGAAGCTCATATATTTTCACTATTGATAGTACTTTGCTTCCCTCTACCTAGAAAAGGCTGCCTCCATGGGCCCCATTTATTGGGCAGTTTATTCCAAAGTTAAAAGGTAGTTACCTACAAAGTAAGGTAAAACAGCTTGATATGTGATAACAAACGTATAATTCTAACGACATCCAAGTAGAGCCTAGGTAGAGGGTGTTGTTCTAGTACTTGCCCATCAGTATTGAAAATGTAAGGTGAGGATGAGCAGAAGAGCACAAACTGAAAACGAGGCTCGGGCAAATCTTCCATACAACCAAAGAATTTTCCAACTCCGGAGCAGTGCAAACCTATATAAAAGTCTATTACATGGAGCAAAATTTGGAGTTAACAGAAAGTGTTGGCAACTTTTAGCTTTTAAAAATGATTATAATGATAAATTGTTTCTTAAACCCCACATCAAGATGTTTTGCCTGCTTGAATAAAACTATTCTGTTACCATTTCGCCACCTATAGTTGTCATTGTAGATACAGTGCCTATGATATAGTACCTAGAAAATGAAATAATAAAAAAGACAATAATGTAACCCCTATTGTTTAAGACCATTGTTACTTTGAATTCCCATTTGTCACACTTCCCCTCATATTAAAATGACTCCAGGTAATTTTAAGATCCAGCTAAGGGGAGGTAACACATAAAGTGATTTAGTTTGGCTTTAGTGGAATACGTTTGTGTCTCAATCACTCTGGTGAATAAATTATTGCTAGCTGATCCAGTGTAAGAAGGTTCCCATGAATGCTCTTGTCCACAGTGCCACTCAACTACAGTGGCATGAAGGTGCAGGGCCAGAGATTATTTTCCCCAGCACCAGAAATACTTAGATAGTAGGTGCACAACAGAAGCTAGTGTGCAAATTTTTTTCCTTAATTTTTTAACTTATTTAGAAAAGAAACTTGATATAGGCTTTCTGCATTACACAGGAGTTTAAAATGTGTCATAAGACATTAAGTAACAACTTGTGATGCTTAAAGAAAAATGTCTATCAATAACAAAAACAAATTTGAACAACTAGTTTAAAGGAGAGAAGCATCTAAAGGAGGTGAAGGTAAATAATAAGTTGGACAACATTAAAACCAATTTTTTTCTTCATTTAATTTTTATATCATATGAGGTTGTGAAAAGTGCATTTATGATTATAATCTCTACCGGCAAAAAATGTTGTATTGTCTTGAACAATTTTCCTTAAGGAGTTGAAGTGGAAACAAAATACTAATGCTAAATTTTCAAATACTCACCCACCTCAAAGAAAAGGCAAGTGTTTTTGAGTCTACAATCACAGATATCAGATTCTGATGCATACTGTAACAAAAAATTACCCCTGTTATGCCTTTTTTATATCTAATGGGGTTTTTTTTGGGGGGGGGTGGTGCAAAGAAATGCAGAAAAACCAATTCAGAATAACGCTTTTGAATTCCAGGTAGAAAAAGCTATTTTGAAACTTTGTGCATTTATCTATCAAGAAATATCAGCTGTATTCTGATGCTTTAAGATTAATTTAGAACAAATTTTATTATTTGGAACTGGGACATTCAAGAAAGTGAATATCCTGTGGTATATCATAAGAAATCTTTTAAACTTTACTTTTAGTGTGTGAAAGTTTTATTATGGATGTTATTTTTTTCTGGGCCAGAAAAGCTGTCTTTTCCTGCCTTTCGTGACATTTATATACCTTAGAACTAACCGATATTATTAATAAAGAAATGAAAACACTTTTTCCAGTATGATCCTTTTTTTCCTTTGCTTTTTGGTGGTATGCAAACTGCAAGCTATTTAATATACTCAAAATTCTGTTAGAAAAAGCTATCATTAGCATTTTGAATGTCTTTAAAAATTCTATGCAGTCTGATGGTGTATGTAGAAGATTTTAATAAAGTAAAAGAAATGACTAATATCTTTCTATTCATAGGCACTATATCTACAAGGACAACGACAAGTGGGTAAATAATCATGGAATAGTTTTATTCAAGCAGCCAGAACATTTTCATATGGGGTCTGAGAAACAGATAATAACTGGAATTCCTCCAGTGTTGTGCTAGGTATGGAAGGTGACACTAAAGAATAAGACGCCTTGCTGGGAAATTCCAATTATTATTGAAGTGTGCAAAATGCATTTTTCCTTACTGGTTATAAAAACAAACTTGAGCTATCATATGGCTTAAGAAGAAAGGGGTGGGAAAAAGTGCAGTTTTTAATATTAAAATTAGGCTGGATGCAGTGGCTCACACCTGTAATCCCAGCACCTTGTGAGGATGACACAGGAGGATCACTTGAGGCCAGGAGTTCCAGACCAGCCTGGGCAAAATGGTGAGACCCTTGACTCTACATAAAATAAAAATAAAAATAATTAGCCAGAAGTAGTGGTGTGTGCCTGTAGTCCCAGCTACTAAGTAGGCTGAGGTGGGAGGATCACTTGAGCCCAGGAAGTGGAGGTTGCAGTGAGCCCAGATCATGTCACTGCACTCCAGACTGGGTGACAGAGCAAGATCTTATTAAAAAATATATATATATATATAATTACATAATTTGGGTATATATATATGATACATATATCATATATATATACACACACACACACCACAATTTACCCATTTATCCATCAAGGGACACTTACGTTGTTTCCATATCTTGACTCCTGCAAAAAGAATTGAAGCAAAGATAACTCTACGAGGTACTGGTTTCATTTCCTCTGGGTGTATATCCAGAAACGGTATTGCTAGATCATACGTAAGTTTTATTTTTAATATTTGGAGGAACCTCCATGCTGTTTTTCCATACTGGCTGCACCATTTACATTCTCACCAATGAGGGTTCAGTTTTTTTCACATCCTCTCCAACACTTATTATTTCTTGTCCTTTTTTTTCTTTTTCTTTTTCTTGTTTTTTTTGACAGAGTCTCACTCTGTTGCCCAGGCTGGAGTGCAGTGGTACGATCTCAGCTCACTGCAACTTCCAGCCTCAGCCTCCTGAGTAGCTGCTACTACAGGCGCGCACCACCATGCCTGGCTAATTTTTGTATTTTTTAGTAGAGACGGGGTTTCACCATATTGGCCAGGCTGGTCTTGAACTCCTGACCTCGTGATCCACCTGCCTCGGCCTCCCAAAGTGCTAGAATTACTGATGTGAGCCACTGCGCCCAGCCTTTTGTCCTTTTGATAATAACCATCCTAACAGGTGTGAGGTGGTATCTCATTGTGGTTTTGATTTTGCATTTCTCTGATGATTAGTGATGCTGAGCACCTTTTCATTTACATGTGGTCATTTTTATGTCTTTGGAAATTATTCAGCCTTAATAAAGAAGGAACTCCTGCATTTGTGAAAGCATAGATGAACCTAGAGGACATTATGCTAAGCGAAATGAGCCAGAAACAAAAAAAACAAATACTGCATTTCAGTTTTATATGAAATCTAAAAAAGCTGACTACATAGAAACAGGGAATATACAGTGTTTACCAGGAGTGGGGGAAATAGACAGATGTTGGTCAAAGAGATCCAAGTTGCAGTTATGTAGGATGAAAAAGTCTAGAGATCTAATGTGCGGGATGAAGACTATAGTTAAGAATATTGTGGCCGGGCGCGGTGGCTCAAGCCTGTAATCCCAGCACTTTGGGAGGCCGAGAAGGGCGGATCACGAGGTCAGGAGATCGAGACCGTCCTGGCTAACACGGTGAAACTCGGTGTCTACTAAAAAATACAAAAAACTAGCCAGGCGAGGTGGCGGGCGCCTGTAGTCCCAGCTACTCAGGGAGGCGGAGCTTACAGTGAGCTGAGATCCGGCCACTGCACTCCAGCCTGGGCGACAGAGCGACACTCCGTCTCAAAAAAAATAAATAAATAAATAAATAAAAAAATTGTATTGTATCCATGAAATTCGACGGTTGATTTTAGGAGTTCTTATCAGAAAAATAAAAAGGTAACAATGTAAGGTAAAGGATAACTGAATTTACTTGACCATAGTAATTATTTTACTATGTATATCAAAGCATCATATTTTGCACTTGAAAATATATATATACAATTAATTTTTTTAGAATTTAACTTCAAAGGTGAATTTCAAGTGTCATACTCAAAATATATTAATCTAAGTAGAAGGGGAAGATAATTTAATATTATTTTGCTACTAAATCAGTGTAGGTTCCTCACAAGGCTGAAAAACAATAAAGTCAAAATGAAATGATAGAATTCAATCAACCACAAGATATGGAAAAATTCCCTCACTATGACCATGGGATATATGGGTACAAATGTACACTGTCAGCAAAATCGAAATTTTTGAAAAAAGGGAGTATTACCGGCCGGGCGCGGTGGCTCAAGCCTGTAATCCCAGCACTTTGGGAGGCCGAGACGGGTAGATCACGAGGTCAGGAGATCGAGACCATCCTGGCTAACACGGTGAAACCCTGTCTCTACTAAAAAATACAAAAAAAACTAGCCGGGCGAGGTGGCGGGCGCCTGTAGTCCCAGCTACTCGGGAGGCTGAGGCAGGAGAATGGCGTGGACCCGGGAGGCGGAGCTTGCAGTGAGCCTGGGAGACAGAGTAAAAAAAAAAAAAAAAAAAAAAAAGGGGAGTATTACCTAACAGTACTTACCTTAAGAAATGACATCAGTGTTGTCATCTTTTTAGGCAAAAGGGCTATTTCCTTAAACTACGTCAGGTTTTTTTTTAAATGAGAGAGTGGAATAAAAACAAATGACTGCAGCTATTTCAATTACTTAAAAAAAAATGCTTCTCTTCTCCTGTCTCCTGTCGTTTTACTGGTACTTTTAATTAAATGCCGCAATCCTAAAAAGGGTATTATCATAAGTCTCATTCTAATGACAGATACTATAGGCTATATAAGTAGATATCATGATCTGTTGTAGGACTTCTTGCTTTGGTGGCATACTTAATTCTGATTATGCAAATTGTAAGGCTACACTTTTGCATAATGCAGCTGGAAAATACATGGTAACGTATTTATCTATTGTGATACTTTATTCTCCCTTCAAGTATGCAAATACTGAGTAAACGGCAGTGATTTTCCTGTTTAGGTTTCTTTCCTGTTTTATAAATGTAGTCTACTTCTTTTGCCAAATAGGTAAAAATTTAAGAGTTCATAGTTATTTGTATTGATGTCAGAATTTTTTTCCCTCTGTCATGTAAGTAACCTTTTTTAATTTAAAAAATAAGCAGTTTTATCTCGAAAAATAGAATAGCTCAAGGTGCATAATAAGTAGCATTATCTCAAAGAAAAACATGGCAGTTATAACACCCGGATAACTTGTATTTTCTAAGACCAATTTGTTATACACTGTTTTTGGCAGAAGCATTTTTTCTTTTCTTTTGCAATCATAGAAACAAAGTTGGTGTCCCACTGCTATCAATGCTGGCAGGAAGAAAAATCTAGGAACATTTACAAGGAACCAGTATTTTAAGGCTTTTCTTATGCACATTGTGGGTTTCATTTTATGAAAATTTAAAATGTGTTGACCTTTGCATTTGATTGCTGGTGTTTTCATTAAAATTGAAACCTTCAATTCTTACAGAGCTATTTCATAATATCACTGGTTGGAAATTAGATTTGATTATGTCACTGTCTCTCTAAATTTAACACCTACAAAACAGAAAAGTTCAGTATAATAATGTTCACCTCTCTTACAAATGTAATTGACTTTTCCTGACATCAGCATGACAAAGAGCAATCATTTTTTTTCTGATGTATTCCTGTGTAATACGTCTGTTTATTTGCCACTCATCATGCAGGCCAGGAGAGAAATTAAATTTCATTCCTTCTTCAGACATGAATATGCAGATTTGATAGTGGCCACATTTCAGAGCAA